>NC_044912.1:1904084-2209057 GCF_001633185.2 Quercus lobata | reverse complement strand
CCCCCCCCCCCCCCCCCCCCCCACCCCCCCCCCCCCCCCCCCCCCCCCCCCCCCCCCCCCCCCCCCCCGCCCCCCCCCCCCCCCCCCCCCCCCCCCCCCCCCCCCCCCCCCCCCCCCCCCCCCCCCCCCCCCCCCCCCCCCCCCCCCCCCCCCCCCCCCCCCCCCCCCCCCCCCCCCCCCCCCCCCCCCCCCCCCCCCCCCCCCCCCCCCCCCCCCCCCCCCGCCCCCCCCCCCCCCCCCCCCCCCCCCCCCCCGCCCCCCCCACCCCCCCCCCCCCCCCCCCCCCCCCCCCCCCCCCCCCCCCCCCCCCCCCCCCCCCCCCCCCCCCCCCCCCCCCCCCCCCCCCCCCCCCCCCCCCCCCCCCCCCCCCCCCCCCCCCCCCCCCCCCCCCCCCCCCCCCCCCCCCCCCCCCCCCCCCCCCCCCCCCCCCCCCCTCCCCCCCCCCCCCTCCCCCCCCCCCCCCCTCCCCCCCCCCCCCCCCCCCCCCCACCGCCCCACCACCACCCCCCCCACTCCCCACCAACCATCCCCCACCCCCCCCCCCTTCCCCCCCGCCCCCCCCCTCCCACCCCCCCCCAACCCTCCCCCCCCCCCCCCCCGGCCCCCCCTCCCCCCCTTCCCCCCCTAGTTCGTTAATTATTTTTCCTGTTAGCTAGTGACATACTACTTTAAATAAGTCCACAATGCTTTTTACTTTTTAAATTCCTTCCCCTTTTACTTTGAAGTCTTCTGGCATGGCACAGCAACACTGCAACTAGTCACTGATTCCTAAAAAATAGGACATGCTAGTAAATTTGTGTGAAGATAAGATCACACCAAGAGGGTGGTCGCAATAAGCAGCAAAAGGCAGAGGAGACAAACTCGATGAGAGAGAAATTCTCTAAGCAATGTATTCAAAAAGACAAATCAAAATCATGGAAATAAAACTATAAAATTAGATGATAATGTAATCTTTTGAGATTAAATGCAACATTAAAATACAGGACCACAAGTTGAATTTTTTTAGCATATAATAGGATTATATGAAAATTTTAAACAAAAAGAAAAGAAAATTTATATATATATATATAATATATATTTTTTTGGTGAAACCTAAATTTTCATTAGTTTGACAAAGAAAGCAATATACATCATTTAATTTAGTAAAAAATTGGTGCCCTTGGTAGTTTTGTAAACTATTAAACTAAGATTTATACACCTAAAATTAAATCATTTTTATGAAAAAAATACATTGACTAATTTTAATAAATAATCTTAAAAATATTTTAGAAAATAAATATATGTATTATTAACATTATAAAATAACTACATATCTTGTGCTAGTGGTGGTCCCAACTAGTTAACGTGGAATGCTCATTTGAATCTGGAAGCCTCTCAATGGTATAACAAGATTCAGCTACAATTAAAAACTGCTTTTGCATATCCAAATTACCAATTGTTTCGGCTCAGATCCGACCCATAGAATCAAAGGCCCTCCCTCCACATCGATCTATGCATCATCTACTACACATCAATGCTATAGCTTTTTCAATATCTCTCCATAATCAAGAGGCTTTCACTTCAACCACTTGTAGCCACTCTTTGTTATAACAATAACAAGTGATTGGATTTGTAATAACCGAGAATCTCTGCTGCCAAATTAGTGGTTGTACATTTTTGTTCGCAATCCAAATCATTGATTCAATAATTAACTTCTTTTTTTTTTTTTTTTTTTTTTTCTTTTTTTTTTTTTTCTTTTTTTTTTCTGATAGGTAATCAAAGATTTATTTCATAAAGAGGACATCATGTTCATGATGGTGAACACTTAGACCTAAAAACAAATACAAGTACCTTAGGAAGAGATACGAATAGAACATAGGCGCATTGATAACTGCTTAATTGATATGGCTATAGTTTGTAAGGTACTTAAACCGCTACGGTTCACAATCATTTTGGACATCTAGTGAATAGTGTACAAGTAACACCACCTATATATGTGCTTCATTACAAGTAACTGGGAAAGGTACCAATGCTTGCAAGATCTTTTATTAATCATCATTTACATTGCACCATAATTATATTATTTACATTGTCACATAATGTTGATGAAAAGAAAGGCCAAGAAATTATTATTATTATTTATTTAGTTATAATTTATTTTTTCAAAACAAACATAAATTTCTCTCTATATTATGTTATCTGCTACAAGAATCTCTCTCAGATATCCTTTCCTTAGCTTTTGACACCTGAAACATCTATAAAAATCCAATTAATAAGCGTTCAAAACCAGTTTAGTCTACAAGTCTAGCACGTTTCAATTGCCACCAATTCTAATGAAATATAGATTTGACACCAATTATTCTAATCTGAAACAGTTAAACAGTTAAAAGCTTTGGAATATTCATGTTTATGATTAATTTAAATATAAATAAATTGTTGTAAAGAGAAAGAGGGGGGGGGGGGGACAACTACGTAGAAAGGAAGTTTTTTTGGTACTAATAATCCTCTTTCGCCAATTTGTGAAACTGGTTCCACAAGCAACTAGAAATGCTTTTACAATAGACCCTCTCTCTAAATCCAATCCAAAGGACTTTGAGCATACAATAAAGACCAAAACGGCACGTACAGGACTCTCAACCAGATAATATGCTCCGAGATTGACATATTCTCCCTGTATGTTTCCAGCTGATTCCTCTAGCAATACAAAAGAAGAATCATGACTTCTACAATGGCCTGATTTGCTGATTTATTTTGAAGATGACCATAACATAACTATCAACTAGACAAGTCCAAGAAAGAGATTACTTCAAGAGAGAACTTGTTTGACGCTTTCAACAGTGTTTGTTGACCTTTTAATTGCAAGGAAATATTCTAGAATGGAGACTGAATTAATGCTTAATTAGCTGATTATATGGCATGATTGATAAAACGAAATAGCTTCTAAACTTGTCCAAAATTCAAAACTAATGCTCTCATACACATCAACATAAATACGCTACACACTCTTCGTTCCTTAACTCTCTTTTTCTTTGTAATTAGTTTTTCCTTTATGTTTCTGCTTTTCTTTCCTTTTTTGTAATCTTTGATTTGCTTTGTGCTTTTTTACATAAAACAGTTTTTTTGAATATACACCTTTCTTACTTATCAAAAAAAAAAAAAACTTAAATATGCTACAGTGTATGGGGAAAAAAATGTATAGTTTGTGGGAAAGTAACCTAAAAGTATAGCTTGTGCCTTGTAGGCTATCCAATAACAGTTATGAACATCATCGGTTCATCCTATGAAAATCATCATAACTGAAACCATCTAAAAATAAAAAATAAAAAGAAGAAGATGAAAGAAAAGATCCTGGCTCTACTGTCTTTATGAAACAAGATACAAGGATATGTCACTTGAATACATTTCCAAATCATTATAACCAAAACCATATATAAATTCGATACAACATACCAGCCAGACTGACAGAAATGCTTATGCACATCCAGTAGCCACAGTCTCAACTGAAATCCTCCTGTGAAAATCCTCCCCATTTAGCAGCTAGACAAAGTATAAATGGAACACGAGTGTCATCTTCTGCTGACATGTTAATCGTTATCATCTGCATATATCTGAAAACTTGAGTTAGTATGGTACTATAATCAAAACAAAAAATAACAGCAATTTACTCATTAATAATCAGTATAATTGGAGTCCCTCCTTGCATTTTCTAGAAGGCATGCCACCAATGATTATGAAGTATAGACATAGTAGAGACTACACAATCTCTAGTTTTCACGTTAAATAAATTTATGAGGATAATTTCTCTTGCTTCTGCTAGCACTACACAAGGTGAATATGAAAATTAGCATAATACTTGGACACTTACAAATGGGATGCCATAATAGGTTTGAGCCACCTACTTTACCTAAGCAATTTTGCAGCTTTACTATGGATACATATATTTCATTAGCAATTGGTAAATCTAAAGGTGTGCCTTCTAATCTACACTGATAAAAGCAGGGCATTAGCACAAATGCAGAAGCGATTGGAATGTAAAGAAAATTGAAGCCTCCAATACGACAACACGTATGGTTGGTCTGAACAATCGAGTAAAATAAGTGGCAAGCCACAATCAAGAAGTGGTTGGTCTAATTGTAAAGAATCTAATGGTGGAGTAACTTTGGTGAGAGTCCTTTCTAGTCTCTTGTTTTGCAGTTTTTATTTATTTATTTATTTATATTTTTAATTTTTCTTCTTTTAAGAATAAGAAATTTCATTAACAATAAACTTAAGAAAGTAGAAACATAAATTGCTCTCTATTATTATCTTATCTACTAAAATAGTCTCACTGATATATCCTCACTCTAGCTTTGAAAACCTGAAACATCAATAAAAATCCAACTAAGCATTCAAAACTAGTTAAGTCTAAAGGCCTAGCACGTTTCAATTACCACCAATTTTAATAAAATATATATTTGACACCAATTACTCTAGTCTGAAATATTTAGAAGGCTTCGAAAATTCATGCTATATGATAAAGTTGACATAAATTGCAGTATAAAGAAGAAGACGAATTAGAAGAAGGGAAGGAGGGTGGGGGGACAATTTTGTAGAAAGGAAGAATTTTTGTACTAGTAACCTGCTTTTGCCAATTTGTGAAACTTGTTCCATGAGCAAACAAAAATGCTTGTACATTTTAGCGATATAAATAAATAAGCTTATATAATAGACCCTGTCTCTAAATCCAATCTGAAGGACTTTTAAGGATTTAACAAAGGCCACAACAGCACATACTGGTGTCCCAACCAGATAATATGCTCCAAGATAGACATAGGCTCCTCTATGTTGCTAGCCGATTCCTCCAGTGATATAAAGGAAAAATCACTACTTCTACATTATGTTGATATGCTAGTTTTTTTGAAGAAAGATATTAACAATATAATGGTTAGGCTGTAAGGCCGTAACTATCAAATAGGCAAGTCCCAAGAAGAAGATTACATCAAGGGTGAAATTGTTTGAAGCTTTCAAAAGTATTTGTAGACTTTTTAATTGTAAGTACATATTCTAGAATAAAGATTGAGTTAATGCTTATCTGATCATATTGTGTGATTGAGGAAAAAAAAAAAAGTAATAGCTTTTAAAACTTTGCCAAAATTCACAACTCATGCTCTCATGTAGATTAACTCAAATACACTACATGAGATAAATGTGAGAAAGGTACCTAAAAGTATAGCTTGTAGGCAATCCGATAGCAGTAGGCTCAATTTAACTTTACTTCATCCTATGAAAAACTAATAATTGAAACCATATATATCATATCTGATATTGACTAGAACCTGTCAAAAAAGGGGGAAAAAAGGAAAGGAAAAGAAAAGATCCTGACTATATTCTCACTATGAAAGAAGGATATGTCACACGAATACATTTCCAAATCATCATAATGTATAAATTCATTACAACGTATCAGGATTTTTATACTAACAAAAAAAAAAAAAAAAAAAAAACACAGTTAGATTGACAGAAATGCTTGTGCACATTCAATATCAGTAGCATCAATTGAAATTCATCCTATGAAAATCCTCCTACCTATTTTACAGTCAATCAAGGTATGAAAAGAACATTGGCATCATCATCTGCAGACATGTAAATTATAATCTGTATATATGTAAAAACCTTGAGTCAGTATGGTACCATAATTATTGACTCATTCGTAATGAGTGTAATTAAAGTTGCTTCTTGACTGTTTTTGAAGGCATGGCTCCAATGATTCTAAAGTATAATCACGTTAGACGTGCCAAAAGAAGTATGCAGTCTATAGTTTTCAAATGTCAAAAATTTATTTAGCAGAATTCTCTAGAATTTGCAGCACAAGGTGAAAATGAAAATTAGCATAATGCTTGGACAATTACTAATAGGATTCCGAAATAGGACTGAACAATCTACCTTAGCAAAATCCATAGAGCAGTATAAGAGTAAAGCTTGAGAATATATTTCCTAAAAAAAAAACTACTTGTAAGATACAATATCTATTAATTTGGACAGAATCGTAACAGACTCATTTTAGGGATTTAAATTTAATAATTGAAATTTTATGGATTAAAAATTGTAGAATGGTCAAATTGCAAAACTCAAATACTAATTTACTCAAAAATATACATAATGAAGATAAATGTTATGTTCTTTTTGTTAAATGCACCACCGACACTTTTAATAACAAAAGGGCAGGGGTCACAAACTATTTGTAACAGTATAAGCACTGATTGCAACAAAAATTGAACTAGTGTTTCAATCCATGCATATTATGCATAGCAATTTATATACTTCCATCGTATATGACAGAAAGACTTGTCATTTAAATATCGACAGAAATAAATTAGCAATGAAAATTGGCTATCTTTGTAAATACTAACCAGAGAGATTGGCCACTTCTCTCAAAGCAGCTCTCCACATGGGTTCATCAAAAGCTTTTTCTGAAACTTAGAAACACCTTGTATTTCCAGTGAGACTGAGGTGTTGAAGAAGAAGAAGAAGAAGAAGATGATGGTGATGACTTAGAGCCTCCTTGAGTTCTCATGGAAGCCATTGGAAATATAGAGATAAAATTTGAAGCACAATATGAATAGAACTGAAGAAAAAAGTGAATTGGGAAATGAAAAATAGGAGTAGTGATTGTGATTGGGAGAGAGCAAAAGGCAGAGGAAATCAACGCTGGGCTGAAACCGGCAACCGGTCAATAAAGTTAAGAATAAGCTGACTTCCGCTAACTGCCGCTGTGTGGGAGAATTTATAGAAGGGCCCGGTTAACGTGCCTTTAAGCTACCTATTATTCTATTAATAATTAATTTTAAATTACATAAAGATTAAAGTTTAATTACAAAATTAGTTGTAATCTAAGATAAAAACTTATATTTAAAAAAATTAACATTATTACGTATTTTGAAACTCTAATTATTGGATTGTATATTTTTTATGATTTTATTAATACACATGTCAAATTTTGTGTCAATCGGATATTATTTACTATATGATTTGTAAACTTATATTTTATGTATAATTTTTAAGTTCAAAAACTTATAATTTAAATAATTTATTGATGACATAACTATTGATCTTTAATTTTCTAAAAATTTGCAAGTATGGAAGATATGAGAAAAAAAAATGTAATCCAATGGTAAATTTGTAGCTGAACTTTGTCCTTAAGTAAAATGGTTTTATTAATAGATGCCCATAGGACTTTTTTTAATGAACCTGTAAGTACCAAATTTGGATCTGGACCCAAGATGTGGTTGGGTTCAAGCCCAATAAGCCTAAAACAATAAATTCGTAGGGAGTGGATTGAAGAATTGGGCTTTTAGACAAGAGAATGGTAGGATATGTAAGTATACAAGACAATTATGACCAGGAAAATGTGTTCTCAGCAATGCTTGAGAAGCTTTATATTAATGTTTGTTTGATAACTTGATTAAAAGGTGGATTCAGATGGGTCTATAGAATTATTTTCTTTCAATAAACTTTCGATCCCCTTATCTTATTGCCTCCTTCCTCTTTTATATTGTCTCTTCTCTTCATCTACACCTTCCACGTGCATCTTGGATGGTTCATCCTCCTGTCGATCCTGTCAATATCCTCTATAAATTTCCATGTATTAGTTGTAAGGCTGTAGCTTACTGTTCAGGCATCTTTTCCTTAGCTGTAGTGCCTTTAATGCGGTGACAGCAGCTTTCTCTTAAGATAGTTCAGGACTTCCCTTCTTCTAATGTCTCTACAATGTTTATCCATCCCAATAGATCTTTCTTGAATTATTGTCTTGGATGATAATTCACCTCCTCACCCTTCAAACTCGACTAGCCGTGATGGCACTCTTCTTGGCACATCCCAAGGAGCCATTATGACTAAAGCTATATTTTCTTTGTATTAATAGTCTCTCTTGACACAAATTAGTTCTCCTCGGATGCTCCTTCTGTCCTCAGCTTGGGCCACGGGCTCAATGTATAAGTAAGTAATGGACTTTTGAGCCCAACGTTCCCACAGAACTATTTTAAAAAGTTTTAATACCACTTTTATAAAAAAAATATAAAAAAATAGTAAAAAAGTTAGTGATTTTTTTCTTTTTCCATAATAAAATGGCTTCCTAAGATAATTTATTAATAGATGCCCTGACCTGAGGGCATCCATCAGTAAAATCCTTTCTCAAAAAAAAATTTCCTCTCACCTTTTTCTCAAAAAAAAAAAAAAAAAATCATCTCAATTTTTTTAGAAGAGTTTCATCTCTCCTTGTTCGGAAAATTGAGGGTTTTTTTTTTCAAGAGTATAGTACATTTAAAACGTTGTATTTTTCTAGAAAAAAAAACATTTTATTTTAAGTGTAATTTCAAATTAAATTATAGGATTTTTTTTTTTTCTTTTCCCTTTTAGAAGAAAACCATAGGAGGTATAGAATAAGACTACATTACAAATTAAACTTGATAATTATGCTAATTTCAAATTAAGCCCTAAACTTTTTAAATTGTGTCAATATAAACCCTAAACTTTTTTTTTAGTTGGATTGTGGATTTTAATTTCTTTTTTGTTTTCCTCACAAAATGAAGCTTTATGAAAAGTTAACAACACTCAGAGGAATCATGCATTCAAGTATACAACAGGGCTTAAATCGTATCTCCATGAAAGCTGCTAGGGAACAAAGGCCCTTCAAAATCATGCTCTGAAGTCGATTTACAACAACTATGCCCAACTGGGATTTTCATGGAATAGCTTGAACTACCTGTAGAGCATTTCTTTCTCTACAATAACATCATTGAAATTTTCATTTTTAACAAGGTCAATGAGGATAGCTTGTCTAAATGCTAAAGCATCTATCACTGTTTGATTGACTTTAGGAATCAATGATACCCAAACTTTTAAAACTCTTTCATCTGAGCGTCTTAGCACCACACTAGTGGTACTTTCCACAAAAATTCTGGAGCTGGTTTCCAGGTTTCCTTATCTGTAGGTATTTCTTGCCACATGATCTGATAGCATTCAATAGAGGACTCAACTTGGTCCTTAGCACACTGCTTCATTGTGTTCTTTCATCTATTTAGAATGAAGCATTGTTACATATCAAAAGAGGACTCAACTTGTTTTATTGCTTCTGTGCAAGGACCGTGCTCTTTTCTAAGCATTGATGAATTTCTAACTTAAGATATTGTAACAATCTAGAATTTGATTTGAAACTTACGAAATTATAGGGTTTGATTTGAAACTCCCCTAAGGTATTTGGTTTAAAAAATAATACTTACCCAATACTTTATTTACCCAACAGTAAAAAACAAACATCCGCCCACCAAATGGACAAGAAAAGCAAGAAAGATTTGAAACTATTCAATAATTCCCAAGATAAATTATTCTGGACTAAAATGTTTCCAATGTTTTTTTAGTGTCAATCATATTCATTGTAGATTTGCCTAGAATCAACTGAAATTTAAGCAAAATAAAGGGAAAGTAATTTACAAATAATTTGCAAAGGAAAGCTTGACAATTTTTTTTTTTTTTTTTTTAATTTTTGTTCGTGTAGGCGGGTATCATAGCCTAGATAACTCTTATTTGATGATAAGAAACTTAACCAACTCAGTTAACTAGAACCTACCAACAAATTGTATTATCATCTTACTAAAGAAGCTCCTGTCCTAATTCCCCAAAAGCTCAAAATCTTCACAAAAAGAACTTTTGAAGACAAAAAAAATAAAATAAAAATAAAAATGATTTCCGCCTTCAAACTGTGCCAGATGGTAGAATAATGATATTATTATTATTATTATTATTTTAATTCCTTCATAAAGCAAAAATGTGCTTTTCTATACAATTGGTTGAAAATAAGGATTAGCAATTTTTTTTTGAAAGCTGGATTAGCCAAATTATAGTCTCTGGAATCACAAATAATATATTGTGTCCATTAGACTTGATCCACTCTTGAGTCCAGACTAAAAATTACCATCAAATATCCTCTCTTGCTTTTGATGCTTGAAATATCAGCATAAATCCAACTACGATTTCAAAATTGGTTTAGTCTGATTAGCTTAAAATGTTTCACTAACCACCAAATTTAAAACATATAGATCAGACACGAGTTATTCCAAAAAAAAAAAAAAAAATTATAAGATTCCAAATTTTCATATTATATGATCAAGTTGAACATGAATTGTAGTTTTTGGTGTGAGAAAGACCAATTATAAAAGGGAGATTTTTTTTTTCTTGGCAATAATAAATTGCTTTTGCCAATTTGTGAAACTTGTTTTAAGAGCAAGTAGAAATAAAAATGCTTGTACAGTACACAATGTCAATGGTCCAATCTACAGGCCTTTCCCTCTTCAGTGTACAACAAAGGCCCAAACGACGACTAATGGAACCCCAACCAGATAACATGCCCCAAAATTGACATAGGCTCCTATATGCTACCTGCACTTCCTCTAGCAACCCCTGATGCAAAGCAGAAAATAGATTTGTAGGGATAATGGCATCGCATCAAGGAAGATTACAACTTCTACATTGTCTTGATAGCTGGTCTGTTTTGAAGAAAGATACTGAATGATTAGGCCACAACTATTATAACCCAAAAATAGAAAATTATTCAAGAGCAAACTTGTTCGATACCTTTATTTATTTATTTATTTTTGTATTTTATTTACTATTAGTTAACTTCTAAATTCTAAAGAAAATATTCTAAACTGAATAATGAATGAATGCTCAGTTGATGGTATACCTTGAAAGTACAAATAAGTTACCCTGAAAGTACCGCTAGTAAGCCATCCATGATTATTGAGAGACTAATCATGATCCAAAACTTACTTCTCTCTGCTGAAGGCATAGCCCAAAACATAGCGGCAAAAGAAGAGAATAATGCCTATGATAACCATCTTTGCAACTACAAGAACCATTCCAATCTTGAAAGTCATTTTAGCTGCTTGTGGATTCCCACCTCCCAACTCATTTGAAGCCCAAGTGCTACAAAGTGTTTGATGCATTCTTTTTCAAAACAATTGTATACCATGCTTAAATAAGTTCAGGCGTAAGGAAACACGTTTAGAGCAAACTTTGCTGTGGCTCCAAATGCATGTGGTATGTAGTAGGCTAGTAGCACAAATAAGTAATTTCCAAGCTGCATACAGTGAGAAATTAGAAGCCTAGTATAATGATTGGCATGAAACAAAATGTTAAGAGACTTAATATATGTAGCCAAAAAATGAAAACTACCATTTTCTTGACAGAAAAAACAAAAAAAAATTACCAAACCATTCCAGCAGAAGGAACGGCTAAGCGAAAGAACTCCCATACGCAGAAGGAATAGCTCCGCCCCATTGGCTTGTCTGTATAAAGCCCTTCATGCGCCAGCCATCCCACACACTGCTTAGCAGCCACAAAAATTCACTTATCATGATGACTGAATTATATCTCTTAGTCTGACATTTCAGATTCTCAAACCAGAAGACATCTATGGTAAAATTATAATTATGATGTGATGATGGTAATAACAGCAACAATGAATTAAACAAACATCAGTATCAAAGAACTATGCCTTTGGATTGCCAATTTGTATAGCGAGTTAATAAAGTTCACTTAGGCTTGTGAACTAGCATGAGCTCAAACCAACATAAAACATAGACTAAGCAGGCTAGCTGAGGTTCAGTCAAGGACAAATGCAGAAGCAATTGGAATGTAAAGAAAGCAGAAGGCACCCATTTGACAGCACATATGGTTGGTCTGAACAATCAACTCCAATAAGGAGCAAGCCACAATCAAGAAGTGGTTGGTCTAATTTTTAAGAAACTAAAAGTGGAGTAACTCTGGTGAGACTTGAGAGTCCCTTCCACTCTTGTTTTGCATTTTTTTTTTCTTGTTTTAATTCTTTTATGGATAAGAAATTTCATTAACAATAAACTTAAGAAAGTAGAAGCAGCAAAACTAGAAACAAGAAAATAAAAATAAAAATTAACTGGGGAAAATCATCTGATTCTCTCAAGCTATTACAAGACTTGCATTCTATTGTTGGCTAGTAATGGGAAATAGATTAGGCACTCCGGACAGAATACTGCATTGGGGTTACACAGGTGATCTAAATAATGTATTCAACAAGAAAAGTATGGAATGTAGAGCACACTTGCATTTTGAATGCCCATTAAGTAAATTGAACATAAATTGCATAATAAGAGGGAAATGATGGGTTAGGGAAGCAACTGTAAAGAAAGGAATAACTTCAAAGATTGCCCATTAATCTGTTTTTGCCTATTAATTAAATTTGTTCCAAAAGCAAACAGAAATGCTTGTTTGATAGACCCTGTCAAGAATCTGATCCGAAGGCCTTTCCCTCCCAAGTGTACAACAAATGCCAAAAAGGTACATACTAGACTGCAAACTAGGCTCATAAATGTTGCCAAACACACCCTCTAACAAACCTTGATGCATGGTAGAAAATAACACAGTTTAAAGGCAAGTATAACTACTAACAGGACATTTCCTCTTGAATATATAGGGCTCCATTATAATCTAAAAAGAATATTACTTTACAAGTGAGCTTGTTTGAAACTTGCGACTTTTGAACTGCAAGGAAAATATTCAAGACTGAATACTAAAATTAATGCTTATTTCATACCATAGCTAGATTGATAAAAAAATATAATCTTAAAGTTCTGCTTCAAAATTCACAAATCACTATCTCATAGACATTAACTCAAATCTGCATAGAAGAGAAAAATGTGACAAGGTTACCTGAAGTAATTCCAATAGTACTAAACTCACTTGAAATTCATCAAACAAGAAATATTATTAGTAAAACCGTATAACTCATTATCTGTCTATACCTAGATCCCCTGTAAAAGTAGATCTTCAACTCCATTTTCATTTTGAAACAAGATGCGCAGATATGTCACTTGAACAAGTTTCCAAATCATTGTAACTGAACCAAATACAAATTCATTAAAACATGGTTAGGCTGATTGAAATGCATGTGCACATCTAATTGCCTAAGCCTTGATTGAAATTCATCCAATGAAAAGAAGATAGTCAAAGTATAAACAGCACCTAGGTGTCATCTTTCGCAGTCATATTAATCATTATCATCACTAACTGTATATGCGTCATAATAATCATCTTCATCGTCATCAGCACTTACTGTATATGCATCAAAATAATTATCCTAATCATCATCATCATCATCATCACCAACTGTATATACAACATCATCATCACCAACTGTATTTACATCATCATCATCATCACCACCAACTGTATCATCATCATCATCACCACCTACTGTATCATCATCATCATCATCTTCTTCATCATAATTATCTTCATCATCATCATCATCATCAACAACTGTATATACAACATCATCATCACCAACTGTATTTACATCATCATCATCATCATCACCACTAACTGCATCATCATCATCATCATCATCATCTTCATCAACTGTATCATCATCATCATCATCATCTTCATCATCATCATCAACTGCATATATGTGAAAACCTGAGTTAGTATAATAATAATAATAATAATCATATTTCACTCATTACTAATAAGTGTAATTTGAGTTTGCCTCCTACTTTTTTTTGGAAAGCATGTCTTCATCATCATCATCAACTGCATATATGTGAAAACCTGAGTTAGTATAATAATAATAATAATCATATTTCACTCATTACTAATAAGTGTAATTTGAGTTTGCCTCCTACCTATTTTGGAAAGCATGACACCAATGATTATGAAGAATATACATGGTAAGGAAGGAAATACTATATAGTCTCTAGCTTTTACATTTCAAAAATTTATCAGGAAAGTTGCATTGCATTTACCATCACATAATGAATATGCAAAATAGCATAATATCTGATAGTTACAAATAGGATGTAAAATTAGGATTGAAAGATCTACATTAGCAAAATCCTTAGAGAAATGTAATGGGTGAAGCTTGAGAATGTATTTCCTATGTAGATCATATTCTCAACTACTTGACTTAAGTTTTACTAATCATTAAGCTTCTTGTAAGTGATGATAATATAGAGGCTGAGACAACTGGCAATAAACCCATGGCAAAATTTTAGTTTAATTTTAAGGAACTCAGAAAGTATAGGGTGATTGGGATTGCTTGCACATGGTGAGCCAAGAGAAGAAAAAGAAAAATGACTTGACTTACTTGCCAGTGACAAAACCAGATGTATAGTTAGAAAGAAAATAAGATAGAATAGGAATGGCCATTACCAGTTAATTTAAAGATGTATGCTTTTTCCCCAAAGCTCTCAATCAAACATTGTGCATTTGTTTGGTTGAACTCATCCACATCTTGCACATATGCCAAACTGGCCCCACATGTCCCCACAAATTTTGTGTCATAGGAACATCCCACCTGCTTCTCAAATATAAACTTAATCTGATTGCATTCACCATTCCCAACTTTAGCAAACCAATCATCACGGGACAAATACAATAGACAAAATTGTTGCCCAAATCGACAGTAGTGTTCACATTCTATCAAGGTAGTAAAAAGTTCAGAGGCACAGTGATTTTGAGGCATATCACCAAGGGCTATAACACGAGCTCTAATATCATCTTCCAATTCTCTATCTGATAGGGATACTGATGCCCAGAGCGCGAAGCCTCTCCATTTACTATCATACCAATTTGAAGGCAGTTTTATGCTTACTGAATTCTGCAATGTTTCTGTAGTAAATCCGTCCTCTTTCCCTTCAGAAGAAATTACATAAACTGTTTTACGACAATGGAGTCCTTCTTCCTGTACCCAAAACACCACTATTGTCAACCATTATTATTTAACAATTCGAGAGATAGAGAGAGAGAGAGAGAGAGAAGAGATTACCAGTAGGTAATGGAACAATATTCTAAATTTCAATTGACAGTTATTATTCAGACACCACTGGGAGAGAGGTTGCGACCAGATACTCAGTTTGACCCGTGCTGCTGACAATTCATAAGATAATTTTATATATCTTGCACCTGATGGAAGACATTCGAGATCTTTGCATTCACTTAGATCTAAGCAAGTAAGGGCAGTCAAAAACTCGATTGATGAGGTTTCTACTTTCTTAATAGAAGTATCTCTCAAATAGAGTGAAGATAAGCTTTTCATAATTCCAGTAAATTTCGGAAACGAACTGATTTTGTGGCAACCACTAAGATTGAGAAACCGAAGGGACTGCATTTCAGCAGACATGGTAAGACATTCGAGATATTTGCATCCTCTAAGACTTAAGGTAGTAAGGGCAGTCAAAAACTTGATTGATGAGGTTTCTACTTTCTCAATAGCAGTATAGCTCAAATCGATTTTAGATAAGCTTTTCATAATTCCACTAAATTTCGGAAACGAATTTAATTTTGAGCAACCATGAAGATTGAGATACGAAAGGGACTGCATTTCAGCAGACATGCTGGGAAGATCGGTAAGAGATTCACAGTAACTTAGATCTAAACACCTAAGCTTGCTGAGTTGTCCAATAGATGGGTGTATCTCAACCAATTGAGACAAATTATTCATGTTGCTTGGAAGACATTCGAGATATTTGCATCCAATTAGATCTAAGGAAGTAAGGGCAGTCAAAAATTTGATTGATGAGGTTTCTACTTTCTCAATAGCAGTATAGCTCAAATCGAGTTTAGATAAGCTTTTCATAATTCCAGTAAATTTCGGAAACGATCTGATTTTGAAGCAACAAGAAAGAATAAGAACCGTAAGGGACTGCATTACAGCAGACATGCAGGGAAGATCGGTAAGATTAGTGCAGTATTCCAGATCTAAATACCTAAGCCTGCTGAGTTGTCCAATAGATGGGTGGATCTCAACCAATTCTGTGCTCCCCATAAGGTTTAGTTCCTCAAGCATCGGAACACCTGAAAAGTCAGGTGTCTTGATAAGGTAGGAACCAAAGATACCACCAAGATCAATGAACTTTAAGTTGACTAAACGCTGTTACAAAAAAAAAAAATAAAGAAGAGTTTTCGTTAAACGTATAAATTAATTTAATAAGTAAAGAATTCTTTTAAATTAAAACAGCCTTATAAATGGAAGGAGGAAGCTCAAATACACCACCCCAGACCGGGAGTGTATTAGTATTTGTAGCTACACTTCAAAAAAGAGAGATAATAAAAAGCAATAGAAAGGCAGTTAAAAAGAACAAAATTACCATTACTCCTTCCCAAAGATATTCCATTCTAGTTTCATACAAGTTAAGTCGAACAAGCTCTTGTGGTTGGGAACTGGATGACAAACATTTTAAAGGACAACAGTTCCATGAAAGATGCCTTAGTTGATTAGGAACAAAAAGTTGTCTTTGGTCATTAGGAACAGCAAGATCTTCTGGGTCATAGCCTGTCCAAATGTTCTCAATTATCATCAATCTAAGATTAGACATCTTGGATGACAACACTTCAGGAACTTCTTCAAAGTTACATGTATTTTCCTCGTCTCCGTATCTAACGACTATGGCTTGAATTGCTTCTGTTGCCTAAGATTTCAAAAGCAAAGGCTTGGTGATTTGCAGTTTTGCACAATCAAACGGCAAGAATACTAAAATTATTCAAGTTTTATACCGTTTTTAAAGCTGTAAAGGAGATTTTTTTTTTTAAAAAAAAATCTACTCCCTAAGTTTTCCATTTATAAAACTCTCTATAATATATATTTGTTTTAAAGGCCCTCTAGCATGCAGAGCCCAACCCAATGGCGGCAAAAAAATAAAATAAAATAAAAAGAGAACTTAAATATATCAAGTTATAGACCCAAAAAAAAAAATTTACAATTTCTTTCTACAAGTTTTCAAATTTTGAATTGTTACACAATAGTTCATTACAAAAATTTATTGCCAATATAGGTAGCCATGACCATTTTATTTTGTCAAGTTTGTCAAAATTTTTATTTTTATGTAGTTAATATTATATATTTATCATTGTTTTTATAAAAATATTTTAAACTAAATGACTAAACTCAATTCATTGGCTCTATATTAATTATTGACGCACATAACCACACTTGTTCATATATAAAATAATTCACTACGTGTTTATTTAATTATTCAAATGTTTGAATAATCACTAATTTTGCAATTTTTTTCTTCAATTTTTCTAACTTTATGACAAAAAGTTATTAGAACATGATAACTATACACATTCATGTAACAAATTCTCTCAATCCCTACCTACACCAAAAATTAATTGGTATCTTAGTCTGATAATGAAGAGCTATCATCAGGAGTGAACGTCATAGGTTGAAACTCTCTTAAAAAAATTCCTCTTTATTTCCTAATTATTAAATTATATAAAGTTATATTATATTTATATTGTACACAAACATCCACGTACACATCATTATTCACATAAATGACATTATAAAAAAAAAAAAAAAAAAAAGTAATGCACACAATCAATATTAGACACACTCATATGCATATAATAAAAAGTAATACTTACAATTCACAAATACTTACTCTTACTTTCAAGTTAAAAAAACTTGTAATAAGAGTGTATAAAATTTAAGTTAGGGTGTGCAAAAAATTTTTTAAGAAAAAATTAATGTATTATACTAAAAAAAAATATTAAATATATATAATTCTTCTTCTTTTTTTACCAAAGAGTACCGCTGCCCTTGGCCCAACCTCAAATTTAATATTTAAAAATAGGAAAATGTACATCAAATTATATACCATTTGGTATCACGATTTTGTAGAGAAAAAGAGAAATTTAAATGAAAGTGCAATAAGATTGGTGTTTGGTTTTGCATTTTGAAATTTACAGTTTTATAATAGAAGAAAAGTTGCATTTTCAAATAGCAGCTCATGGAAATCACTAGAAAATTGAATTTTCATGTTGCAATTTTTCATACCAATAATAATTTATATATATATATATATATATATATTTTGGTAAACAAAAATAAGGGTTCGTTAGGTTACACTAGCCCTCGAGCAGGGCACGAAAGTTAAAGCCCTTGGACCAACTCGTGTAGATGCCCACCAACGGACTCCTGCTAGCAACGAGACTCAAACTTAGGTGGGTTAGACGAAATGCCTGAGCCTTACCAACTGAGTCAAGCCCCCGTTGGCATAATTTATATATATTTTACGGAACACTTAATTTCATTTTGAAAAACAAATTTTCTAAACACAACTTCTAAAGTTTTCAAAACATGAAATTTCATAAAACTGACCCAAACAGATTCTAAAGAGTTCCATTACTAACTAATAGATCATAGTACAACATCATATGTTGATAGTAAAATGTACTACATATAAAGGCCAATTAATAGATTCTATTACAAACCACCACATACCATTGGTGTAATAGTCACTCGACAAGTATAAGTGCTTGTAGAGTGTGGGGGGGCAAGGCCGGGGTTTAAGTCTCCAAAGAAAGCTTTACATACATATACATTTAGATTAAGCTAGAGTAAAATTTCTACCTTGTATAAAAAATAAAAATAATAAAAAATTGTATTACATATTTTTTTTAAGTCTTCTTTTCTTATTAATTTGTTTAAAATTCATACATTAAAACTTCAAAGGTGCACTTCTATCTTTTAGAAATTCAAGATTACTTTTAAAGTGATGGAAAAAGAAAATAAAGCCTACAGAATGAGTTTTTTGGGTTAAAAAAAATGTTAAGATAGCCTTTTGTTCTAGGTAGTAACCAAGAGATGAATAATTAGTTCATTACATCAAGAAAAATAAATTCAATTTCATAAACAATTATAAAGAGATAATATATGTTTTCTAAATACTTACTGAACAAAATTATTTTACTATACCAACTCAATATTATTCATTCAAATAAAATTATAGCTCTGTCATTTTTCTTACCATATCATTCTCCAATACACGAAGCAAGTCCTCAACAAGCCACAACCGACTTTGCTTTCCAAGATTTCCACCTGATTCAAAACGAATAATTTTTTGACCCATTTCTACTTGTAGATCATGCATCCTCAAACATTTATTGTCATCTATGGTTAGGAGAGATTTTTCCACGAGAACACTTATACCAATTTCTGCATCAAAACCACAATTCTTTAATATCTCTATTACTTCATCTTTCCCACTCCCTCTAAAAAAACATGCAATATCCAAAAATATCTCCTTCCATATTTCCTCTAGTCCATCATAACTTTTTTTAAGTATATCATATATATTTATTTTAATATCTTTAAAACTGTCCAATGCACTTTGCCACTGTTCTACTGTTCTTCCCTCCAAAAAGGAACCCAAAGAAACAAGAGCTAATGGAAGGCCACTAGCATATTTTACAACTTTCGAGGAGAGCTGCTTATAACCTACTTTGGGTTGCTCATTTTTGAAGGCTTTCAAACAAAAAAGTTTTGAAGCCTTGAAATAGTCTAATCCATTAGGCTTATATATTTTAAGCACTCCATGATTGATCAACACATGTTCATCTCTGGTTGTTATGATGATCCAACTACCCAATCCAAACCAGTCATGCTCTCCAGCCAATTTTTCTAATTGGTCCTTGTGATCAACATCATCTAGGACAAGTAGAACTTTTTTATGACGTAACCCACTCTTCTTGATTTTGTTATCTCCTTCTTGGACATTGTGGATCTTTTTATTACTTCCCCCCAAAATTTCATCAAGCAATTGTTGTTGTAATTTATACAATTTACCTTTTTTTGATATTTCCCTAACATCGGCAATAAAACTAGAACATTCAAAATAATTAGAATACTTGTCATATATAGCTCTAGCAAGAGTTGTTTTGCCCAAACCCCCCATACCACAAATCCCCATCATGTAAATATTGTTCCCAAAATCTAAATATGAAGGGATCAATTCCGCCACCATAGATTCTATTCCTATCAAATTTTTGTTATTGCTTGAGCATTTAGGACTCAATTTCTCCATAATTTCTTTCACAATGTGTTGGATAATTTCGGACTCATGCCTGCAAAGAAAATAGAAAATAATTACATAATGGTCCAAACCAATTAGAAAACTTCAGGGGAGAAAGAATATATTAGGCAAAGATACTCCTTGGGAGATATCTTTCATGAATTAGTCCACTAGTTTTCTTAGGTTAGCAATGATATTGGATCCACTAAATCCAAAATCTATTTCATCAAGAGATACATTGATTGAGCAAAAAATTAAGCATCTCATTTCATGCTTGATTATGAGATTTCACTTATTGGAATATTTTAAGTTGAACATGCTAAATATAAATGTTTAAGGCTCTTTGAGGTGAGTACAAAATATTAATAACAAGGGCAATACTCAAAATTTTCAAAGTAAACAATTGAAAAGCTTTGTATACCAGGTAAATGAGAGAAGATGAGGTATTGGTTTCTATTAATTAAAAATAAAATCTAATGATTTATACCTTTGTGCCAACACAAACCCAAGCTTTTACTTCTTTAGTCAAGGCCCAAAGGTATGTTATGTTTCTCTTCGAATAAAATCATTCAAAAGCACCCTAATATCAATGATAAACTCCTCAACATGGTTTTGAAATCCGGATCGTTCAATAAACCGTAAAAGAGAGAGGTTCAAGGTTTTAAAAGTCACACCGAGGTTAGACCTTGATGACATCATAAATAATTTAATGATTAAATAAAATAAAAAAATGTAACAAATATATAAAAATAAATAATATTGATCTGAAAATATAGAATATTTGTTCAAAAAAATATAGAATAGTAAATCTCTTTCAAATATATTTTCACAAATTTTATATTTTAATACTTTAAGCCAAAAATAATGTAACAACCCAAAAAAAAAAAAAAAAAAACCTACTGCCACTCTGGGTCAACAGATGTCTTGTCTCATTTTATTTATTTTTTAAATAAAGAAAAAACACTTTACCCCCAAATCAGGAACTTACCGTCAATTTTTATAACCCCTTCAAATTCAAATTTTAAATTTCAAACAAAACAAGAAACAACCCAAAAAAAAAAAGTCTACAGCCACTTATCAGTTATCGTACCTCATCTTATTTAATTAAAAAATGTTATTTCCAAAGCGAACAAAATTTCTCTCCAAACTAGTTTGGAAAGAAACTCTACAAACTCATCATATATATTTATATTGAGTGTGAATTTTGAAAATCTAACCATTACATTGTATATTCTTATTATATCCTTAATGTTTACAAAATTTCAAGAAAATCAAAGATCAATTACTATATCATCAAATAAATGTTATAATTTCAAGTTTTTGTAATCTAAAGTTGTATAAAAAAATAAGTTAATTGATAAAATAGTAAATAATATCCGATTTGAATGAAATTTGATATGCATATTAAGAATATAAGGAATATGAAATTTAACGGTTAAATTTTCAAAATTCACACCCAAAAAAGAAATATATGAGAAGTTTGAAAAGTTTCTCACCAAACTAATTTAGAAAGAAACTTTGTTCTTCCAAAGCAACCCACTCATATGTAATATCACTCTCTCTTCAATAAAACATCAGACCCAACCTACCGCCACTTACCACTCTTCCCTCTTCGTCTTCTTTTCTCTTTCACTCCCCAGGATTCTCTCTATCCCCATAATCTCTCTTTACAAACACAGATTTATCCTCCCTCTGACAGAAACTAAACGGCAAGATCTAGTGACAGTGAAGCATTTTGGCTAAACATGATATTAGGCTCTGGCTTACGGTGAAGAAAAACAAGATGGACCACCGTAGATTTTTTTTCAAAGTATTTGTTATCCAACTAGTAAAATCGTGTCCGATCTTGCAAACGGGGAGGTTTGACCGCGGTCCAAGCAGTTCGCTGCAAATCAAAATTATACAGTTTTATACTTTTAAAGAACCGAACTGATGACCCGTTATCGAGGTCCAACCAAGCGGTCCAGTCTGGATTTCAAAACCATGCTCCTCAAAGCTATACTTCTTCAAATTAAATTATGTAAACGATTGGTTTGGGAATGGAAATAAAATGGATAAATTGGTTTGATAATTTTTTTTTTATAACCGAAATAGTGAATTAGCCAAAATGAAATCTTTATGAAATTGGCATGCCCACCTTGAATCAAAAATGTAACTTGCCAAAAGTTAATTTTGGATGGTTGCATCATGTTGAGTTATAAAAGTGTTATAATTCTCCAAAATTTCAATGACTTTAATTCTTAAGGGGCCAAAGAAGAATTTATAAAAGTTTTCCTATGAAATAAATGTTCCATTTGTTTTGACTAAAAATATTTGTCAGAAAATTGATTCATTGTTTGCATTCAAAAAAAAATTGATTCATTGTAATGTATTTGGTTGCAATATTAAAAATGAGCTAATAAAACATTTTGTATTTTTTGGGTCATCTAGGAGCCTCAAATGTTAATATTGACCCTAAAGTCTGAATTTATTCGATTTTTTTTTTTTTTTTTAAAGCATTGGGGAAAAAATCCACAGATAGTCAATACCGGTCAACTGCCCATTAATGGCCGGCGGTCAATAGTCGAACCGTGATGAGAGAGGAATTGCCTTTGGAGTTTGAAGAGTTTTTGACGTTGCAAAGTTTATTTGTAATGATTTGTAAAGTAAAATGTTTTGGAAACCTTTTTATGTTTTGTTGGACAACTTTTCAAACAATAAGAAAACTTTATCCACTTAAATAAGAGGAAGCAAAAGATCTAACTATATAGGCCATCTCCATATCAAGGATTATATTATATTCAAAAAGAATATAATATAAAAAATTAATGTCAGCAGATTTGATTCTCAAAAAATAAAAATGCCAGCAAAAGTGATCTATATATATATATATATATATATATATTCATGAATCAAGTAATTCCATTTTGATCTTTTCATAGAGCTTCCCAAAGCCCAGATTCACAACCACTTTTACTGTTCCTAAAAATTTAACAGAATTCTAACTAGTATACCATGATGTAGTTCAATCCATGTATATTATGATATATTCTCTTAGCTAATTATATGCTTTATGGTAATTAAAAGAAGCTTATCATATGAAATTCATGGAAATTACCTATTTTGTAGATGCAGATCCCAACCTTTGATATCAGCCACTTTTTTTAAATTACCTCTCCATGTTTCCACCTTTTCTATGTCATCCTCAAAGCGTTTCTGGTGATCAATAAAGGCTTGTTCAAAAGATTCTGTTTGCTTTCGTACAACAGATGGGCTCACATCATAAAAAACTGGCAAAACTTTTAGTCCCTTTTCATCCTGGCATTTGATAATCTTGGCAAGCTCATCCAAGCACCACGTAGATGATGCATAGTTTCTTGAGAGAATGATGATAGCAAACTGTGATTCTTCAATTGCTTTGAAGAGCTCAGAAATACGTTCTCCTTTCTTGAGTTCTTCTTCATCCCTAAAAGTAATAATCCCCTTTCGTTGCAAAGCAACATATAGATGGTCAGTAAAATTAGTACGGGTGTCCTCACCCCTAAAACTAAGAAATACATCGTATTTTGGCTGACGTGTTGAAGAAGAAGATGGTGATGGCGATGACTCTCTTTTACGCTTCACTGATGCTGTTGGAAAATTAGATAAAAGGAGTACAACCAATTAAAAATAAAGAAAATAAAATAATTAAATTAAGGAAGAAGAAAACGATGTGAAGTGGGATTTTAATTTCAGGCAGGGAGTGAAAGAATAATAATAAAAAGAGAGGATTGTGTGTTAAAACTTAAAAGTGAGAACTTACCCATTTGTGAGAAGGAATTACAGCAGCGATGGCCTCCAAAACCTCCTGAAAACACTCCTGTTTTTGCTTCTTCTTCTTCTTTTTTTTTTTTTTGGGCAGAGAAAGGACGACTGAAAATTATTTAACTATAGGAAATGAGACAAAGATAATTTAATAGATTTTTGAAAACAATACTACGGAATTTAAGCACTCTTGGTAATGAGAAAACCAACTCGAGGACCCTGAAAGTTGAAATTCTTGCTTCACGGCAATTAGGAAGAAGAAAACAATTTGGTATGGATTTTTTTCTTTTTTCAAGAAAAAAAAAAATGAAAGGAAAGAATTATAAGGGATGAATAAGTGTGAAAAATGACAACTTACAGAATTCGAAATTGAAATAGCAGTAGACTAGTAGTGATTGTTTGTAATGATCGAAACCCAGTTGAAACAAAGCCGGATCCAATTGGTATTACACATCTATTGGCTGTTAAATAAAGGTATGGACTCTGTTCTTTATTTCTTCGTGTGTTTGTCTCCACTACTCTTCCTTTTTATATGGCTTTTTCTTTTTCTTTTTTATTATTATTTTTTAAATCTATAGAGGAAGGAGACAGAGTAGTTTCGTGGTGAGCATATGGCGTACCTACCACGTATGAGAGATTTCCATCTACAAGGAAATTTCCTCCCTAGTCTCCTCATTCATATCTTCTTCTTTTTTAATTCATCCTCGTTCATATCTTTGAAGAAGAAAAAGGTAATACTTTTTTATTTAGCCAAAATTTATGGTAAAATATAAAAATTATCATTATAAAAATTTATTGCTCTTGCTTTCATCCCCATCTCCATCTCTTTTTTTTCTATTATGGATTATTCAAACACTTTTTTATGTATATAATATGTTGAGTAAATACGAATGAATAAAATTTCACATTAAATGATCATGAAAATAGTGAATTATTATTATAATATAATTTGATTCAAATTCATAAACTTAATTTTTTAAATTAAACCGTGTACTTTATATTATATTTTATGCTCCATTGGAATTTGTTATTTCTTCTATTCGTGTGTGTTCACAATTTCATGCCATTCTTTCAGTCAAGCCAACCACACTTATACCCTTTAAAAAAAAGTGTAAAATGTTTTATGTGCTTGAGCAAATTGAATATTTTAAAAAAATCTTGATAGCTTATGATATTAACTCCAATCTCAGAGGCAGATTGGATTCATTTTCATTTTAGTTTTTAATTAAAAAATTTATCATTTAGGTTTAAAAATTTTAATTTTGTCCAATTACTCCTTTACATTTGCAATAGTTGTGCATGCCATCATTCCATCCAATGCCTTTACAGAGTTTTTTTTTTTTTTTTAATTTTTTTTCCAGAATTTAAAATTAAAATAAAATGAAAGTTTTTTAATGAAAAAAAAAATTCTAATGCTTAACTAAAAGATAACACTAATTCCCTCAATCTAATATCACAGATTCACAGCCACCACACAGTATCAGCACAATTGCCACCATACAATAATATTATTAGATAATTGCCTGTTTAATAAAGGAATGGACTCTGTTCTTTCTTTCTTGTGTGTTTGTTTTCACAACTTCAATATCATCTGTTTCAACTCAAATCAACAACTCTTTTGCTTAGTCTTAACTCTTAAATGCCTATTTTCCTTCATTTCTTTTTTGGCGTGGCAGAAGGGTCGAGATTACCAGCTACTGCTACATGAAAGTCAATTCATTGATAATGATTCCCCCACTTTATATTTTTTTTCTTTCTTTAGAATTATAAATAAATAAATAACTAAAAGGGGAAAAGTAATTTCATGGTAACCAGCAATGGAGGTTATGATGGAAATTTCATTATAAAGATGTGAATACTTGACAATTATTTGACATGTGTCCAAATTCCAATGGATCCAATGCACTAGATTTAAGTTGATTCCTTTACTTTGAAGTTTCATTCTAAGTCTCCTCAAACTTGGAAAAGTTGGTCTTTTTTTTTTTCTTTTTTCTTTTTTTTCAAACCCATTATCCCCAAACTGAAGTAAGATGAAGCACATCTATTTCTTATGCCGTCTCTTGTGCTATATGATCCCTAAGCTTAAGTTATGGTAAGAGTAACACCACAAGTACGATTGGAGCCTTGATGAAGCTATAGTAGAGAGCACATCACATTCATTAAAATGTCATTGCTAGAACCGGGAGTTGAGTTAATTATGAGATGTTATAAAAAAAAAAAAATTTAAATATTCAATTTGCTCCATAAGCATAAACAAACATCATTTAATACAATTTTTTGAAAATTCTATTGCTCTTCCTTCTTCGTCTTAAAACTTTTATTTATCTATCACTAGCCACTAGTTACTCTTTCGCACATAAAATTGGCATAACCTAATTTGTTTCCTTCTCCATCTCTAACAATTATTTATCTACATTGGTTACAATTTTTTTTTTTTAATGGTGTAAATTGTCCTATGAGGATAGGGAGCAAATTGAATATTTAAAAAAAAAAAAAAAAAAAAAAATCATGATAGCTTATGATAACCCCAATCTCAGAGGCAGATTGGATTAATTTTCATTTTTAATTTTTTTACTAAAAAAATTATCTTTTAGCCTTAAAATTTTTAATTATATTTAACCAAAATTTTTTTAATTAAATACTAATATACTTTTTTCTAAACTCTGCCCATTTAATCATTGATTGTACTCTGTTCTTTCTTTTTCTGTGTGTGTTCACAATTTCAAATCCCCTGTTCTCAGTCAAGTCAACAACTTTTCCTGGGACACCCTCAAGGAAATTTATTCCTTTTCCCATTACTTTTTTCACAGCTTTTGCGTGGCACCAGTTATTGATTACCAGTCCCCCACTTTTACTCCTTTCCTTTATTGCACTTTATTACATGGTAACCAGCAATGGAGGTTATGATGGAAATTTCATTATAAATATGTGAATACTTGACAATTATTTGATATGTGTCCAAATTTCAATGGATCCAATGCACTAGATTTAAGTTGATTCCTTTACTTTGAAGTTTCATTCTAAATCTCCTCAAACTTGGAAAAGTTGGTCTTTTTTTTTTCTTTTTTCTTTTTTTTCAAACCCATTATCCCCAAATTGAAGTGAGATGAAGCACATCTATTTCTTATGCTGTCTCTTGTGCTATATGATCCCTAAGCTTAAGTTATGGTAAGAGTAACACCACAAGTACGATTGGAGCCTTGATGAAGCTATAGTAGAGAGCACATCACATTCATTAAAATTCATTGCTAGAACCGGGAGTTGAGTTAATTATGAGATGTTATAAAAAAAATTTTAAAATATTCAATTTGCTCCATAAGCATAAACAAACATCATTTAATAAAATTTTTTGAAAATTCTATTGCTCTTCCTTCTTTGTCTTAAAACTTTTATTTATCTATCACTAGCCATTAGTTACTCTTTCGCACATAAAATTGGCATAACCTAATTTGTTTCCTTCTCCATCTCTAACAATTATTTATCTACATTGGTTACTATTTTTTTTTTTAACGGTGTAAATTGTCCTATGAGGATAGGGAGCAAATTGAATATTTAAAAAAAAAAAAAATCATGATAGCTTATGATAACCCCAATCTCAGAGGCTGATTGGATTAATTTTCATTTTTAATTTTTTTACTTAAAAAATTATCATTTAGCCTTAAAATTTTTAATTATATTTAACCAAAATTTTTTTAATTAAATACTAATATACTTTTTCTAAACTCTGCCCATTTAATCATTGATTGTACTCTGTTCTTCCTTTTTCTGTGTGTGTTCACAGTTTCAAATCCCCTGTTCTCAGTCAAGTCAACAACTTTTCCTGGGACACCCTCAAGGAAATTTATTCCTTTTCCCATTACTTTTTTCACAGCTTTTGCGTGGCACCAGTTATTGATTACCAGTCCCCCAATTTTACTCCTTTCCTTTATTGCACTTTATTATTTTCCACTTTCGGAGTGTGAGAAATGGAATTGTGATATTATTATTTTTTCCTCTCATGCGTTAGATAAAAATTAGTATTAGCTAAATTGGTAGCTGTTTGGTATGTATGTTTAAATAATTTTTTTAATTTTTTTGAAAATACGTGTGAATGAAAAAATGTATCAAAATACATATAATATTGTTCAAAAACTGAAAACATATGTTCAAACACATGTACTAAACACTCCCTACACTTCTTTGGAATATATTACAAATAAAAAATCTTGTCCATTTTACTCAATAAACTCTGAAGTTTGGGCTAAGTGTGCCTTTGGGAAGTGTGTTTTGCACTTCCCAGACTCAACATTTGCGTTTCTGGCTTTTTTTTTTTTTAGTTGAAAAGTTTGACTTTGCAACTAATTTTTAGCCACATATGGGTCTTGTGCATTGTTTATAGATCTACAAATTTCACTTTTCAGTAATTTTTTATTAAAAATGAGTCTCACGGTACTATTTACACATTTAAAAATTATTTTACTACAGTATTTTTCAGTTTTCAGCTATATCCAAACGGACCCTAAATATCTTCATCAAATATCCTCTCACTTGCTAAATACAACTAAGCATTCAAAATTGTTTAGTCTAATATTTTGTCCATTCAACTCAATTGGACACCAATTATTTCAGTCACAAATAGTTTTAAGGTTCTCAATTTTCATACCATATGATCAAGTTGAACATGAACTTTAGTTGTAGAAAGGTGTAATAATAAAAACAAATATATAGAAAGGAATAAATTTTTTTTTTTTTGGGTACTAATAACCTGTTTTTCCCAATTTGTGAAACTTGTTTTAAGAGCAAGTAGAAATGCTTGTACAGTAGTCCAAAGACCTCTTCCTTTCAAGTATACAACGAAGGCCAAAACAACACCTACTGGAACCCCAACCAGATAATATGCCCCAAGATTTACATAGGCTCCTATGTCCTGCCACCCACTTCCTCTAGCAACCCCTGATGCATACATAGCACGAAATAACTTTGTGAGTTAATGGCAAGCAATATCAAGAAAGAATCACAACTTCTACATTTGCATCTTATGCTGATCTATTTTGATGAAATTAATATGCATAGTATGATTATGATCGTTATGACTATGGCATAACTACTAACTAGACATTTCCTGTTAAGGATGTAAGGCTATTTTTTAATCCAGAAAGAAATTTACTTCCAAGAGTGAACTTGTTTAAATTTTTCCACACCATTAGTTAACTTTTTAAATGCAAAGAAAATATTCTAAATGAAGACAATTTTTTTTTTTTAAATGATTGTATTGTCCTATTAAATTCTTAATAGAGTAATGCAAAAGACACAACAAAAATTACTTTTAATGAATTATAAAGACCAATAAGTTATCAAAGTTGAGTTAAATTGTTAAATATAAGAATTAAAAAGAGTAATGACAAAAACTAGTAAATAATAAATTAAAGTATTCTAAGTAGTAATAATTAAAATTCACTTAACAATAATAATTAATAATTTTGTTATAGTAAGAGACAATATATGATTTCTAAGGTTTTTTTTTGAAAACCCAATCAAAACTCATGCATTCATAATAACAAAGAGTCAGAATACAAGGCCTCTAAAGCCGGGGCCGGTGAATCTTCCAGCCATACAGTTTCATTCTCTATCTCCCTAGCGAACTGAGCTAGCGAATGAGCAGCTCCATTAGCACTCCGTCGAACCCAGCTTGTGGACCATGCATGTAAACCAGCTGTGAGGCATCGAATATCATCATATATATGGCCCAACCGTGAACAGTTAAACCGAGTTGATGATATGGCTTTCATAACTTCAGCATTGTCTCCCGCAATGATCAGATCGGAAAAACCGGCATCCACTGCAAACTCCATGGCTTTACGACAAGCCAACGCTTCCGCTTCCTCGCTATCTGAGACTGGTGGACCTCGGGCAGCACAGGCAGCCATCACTTCCCCCTTCTCGTTCCGTATGACCGCACCAAACCTAGAGGTCCGCAAGCATGGAGACGTTGCCGCATCAAAATTCAGCTTGTAGACCAAGCCCGATGGTGGTTTCCACCTATCTCTGTCCCCACCCACGGACGTCTCGATGGCCAACGAGTCCTGAGCATCCTGGAAATCCACCAACATGTCCTTAGCTCTTTGAGTAAGCTTAGCTGGATCTTGAACATGTCCTCCATAAATAATAGAGTTCCGTTGGTTCCATATTATCCATCCTTGCACCAAAAACAACTCGAACTCTTCTGTAGGCAGCCTATCCATCATGCCTTCAACCAATTGCATAAAATCCCATTGTCCCAGGACACTTTTCTGAATTTTGCTAGAGCAGCCCGCCCACACATCTTGAGCCACTCGACATTCCCACAGAACGTGAAGCACAGATTCCAATCCTCCTTTGCAAATTTCGCACCCACCATCCTCTGTTATCTTGCGTCGAAACAGAGCATCCTTGGTTGGAGGATATCCTGACATGCCCTCCATCCAAAAATCTTTATTTTGTTGGGCACACGAAGCTTCCACAACTTGGCCCACACATGACTTCCTCGAATTGGCATAGATGACTCGCCCACTCCTTGCTCCTCTCTTGAAAGTGTGCGTGCAATATGATATCCCGACTTCACCGTGTATTCCCCAGATTTATTATGGAGCCAATACACCTTGTCCATCACATATCTCCTACTCAATGGAATCCGTAAAATCGCCTCCGCATCATCCCTGTGGAATCTACTCCTTATAAGCTCACCATCCCAAGTATGCCTTTCCCAATCAATTAACTCGGCAACTCTCCATTCCCATTCCTCTTCAACAAGCGGGTGAATCACCTTATTACAAGGATAGTTAGGGATCCATTTATCCTGTGTGACTCGAATAGAAGATCCGTTACCCACTCTCCAACAGCAACCAGTCTTCAGAATTGGTTTGGCAGCAATAAGGCTCTTCCACGTATATGAGCTATTTGGGGTATCAGAGGCCTCCAAAAAGCTTGTTCTTGGGAAGTACCTTGCTTTGAGGCAACCATAAAGAAGCGAGTTTTGATCTTGTATAAGTCTCCACCCTTGGTTTGCCAGCATAGCAAGGTTGAAATCCCTCAGATCTCTAAAGCCCATCCCTCCCTCCTTTTTGGGTTGTGATAGTGCACTCCAACTCCTCCAGTGAATTTTCCTCTCATCCCCCACCTGTCCCCACCAAAACCTAGCACACATAGAGTTTAGCTCATTACAAAGTTTGACTGGGAGTAGAAAAACCCCCATCGTGTACGTCGGAATGGACTGGGCCACCGCTTTTATTAGCACCTCCTTTCCCGCCCTAGACAACATCTTCCCCTTCCACCCTTGAATCTTTTTCCAAACTCTATCCTTTAGAAAGGAGAAGGTTTGGTATTTAGCACAACCAACAAGAGTGGGCAAGCCTAAATAAGACTCAAATCTGTCCACAGCCTTAACCCCTAGTTCATGCTTAATCCAATCTCTCTGTGCTCCCTCAGTGTTACTACTGAAAAAAACCGAGGACTTCTCAAAGTTGATGCATTGGCCGGAAGCATCTTCATATAATTTGAGAGTTTGGTTAATGACATGAACTTCTTCCTTCTTGGCCTGGCAAAAAAGCAGGGAATCATCTGCAAACAATAGGTGGGAAATACTTGGGGCTCTCCGGCAAACAGATATGCCATGTATCCTTCCTTCCAGCTCTGCTTTTGCAAGTAATGCAGTAAAGCCTTCTGCACATAACAGAAACAAATAAGGGGACAAAGGATCTCCTTGACGGAGTCCCCTAGAAGGGATAATATGGCCATAAGATTTACCATTAATGCAAATAGAAAAAGAAGGTGAAGTAACACAACCCATCACATGCTTAATCCATACTTCTGGAAAGCCCAGTTTCACCATGATTCCATTAAGAAAAGACCATTCAACTCGATCATAAGCTTTGCTAATATCCAACTTCAATGCTAAGGATCCATTCCTTCCCTTTTTTCTACAATGCATACTATGTAAGGTTTCATAAGCAACCAGTACATTATCAGTAATGAGTCGGCCAGGTACAAAGGCACTTTGTGTTGGAGAGATCAAATGAGGGAGGATCAGTTTAAGTCTGTTTGCAATCACTTTGGAAATAATCTTGTAGATAACATTGCAGAGACTAATGGGCCTAAAGTCTGTCATTTTTTCTGGGGATTTTATTTTTGGAATAAGGACAATATGGGTATAATTAATATCAGGCAACATATTCTCATTATTTAAATAATCCAGAACAGCAGTAGTCACATCATTGCCAACAATATGCCAAAATTTCTAATAAAAAAGAGCATTCATACCGTCTGGACCGGGAGCTTTTGTAGGACCCATCTGAAACAGTGCTACTCGGACTTCCTCAGCAGTGTATTCACAAGTTAGGACTTCCTTCATATTGGTGGTTACTTTATTAGGAACAGCACTGAGACAATCCGCCATACGGTCACAGCTACCTGCTCGAAACAAATTCTCAAAATATTCAGTGGCCACCCTAGCAATATCCTCAACTTCCTCGCACCACCTATCATGCCCATCTTTAATCCCCTGTATGTAGTTTCTCCGCTGTCTTTGAGTGGTTTTAGTGTGGAAAAACTTTGTGTTCTTGTCCCCATGTTTCAACCAGGCCACTTGGGATCGTTGAGCCCAATAAATCTCCTGTTTGAGAAGAAGATCATCTAACTGCCTACTTGCTGCCAACAGTTCAGCTTTGCACTCTACAGTATAGTCACTAGCATTAAGCCTCTCCACGTGTCTCTGTAACTTTTTAATGGCTTCAATATCCGAGTGGGTCCTAGAAGAACCCCATACATGTAATTCCTCCCCACAACTTGTTATCTTTCCATGTGCAGCAGCTAAAGGAGATAACACTCCACTTGTTTTGTTCCAAGCATCACGTACAGTTGCCTCACAATCTTCCAAAAGCAGCCAAGCTTCCTCAAAGCGGAATCTCTTTGGCCCACGAGTTCTAAAGTCCCTAGCTCTTCTAGTCTCCAGCAAAATTGGGAAGTGGTCAGAGGCATGTGAAGAGAGATGATATACTGTGCTATCCAGGAACTTTTCTCTCCACTCCACATTCGCCACAGCCCGGTCCAGCCGTTCCTTTGTATTTGCAACCCCTGGCCGTTTGTTGTTCCATGTGAGAGGGAACCCAACAAAGCCTAGATCAGCCAAACGGCAGGAATCCAACGCCATGCGAAACTCATCCATCTGTGATTGACTCGGTGGACATCGACTTTGTTTTTCGGATGTGTGCAGGATAGCGTTAAAGTCCCCTATACACATCCATGGCCCATTAACAAAAGACAAGAGATGGTTTAACAGAGCCCAAGACTTATGTTTCTGACTTGCTTCCGGCCACCCATAAAATCCAGTTAAAAACCATTCGAAACCATCCTCCTCCACCACCTTCGCAAGCACATGGTTATCTGTAAAATTAATGACATCCAATCTGACCTCTTTTTTCCAAAGCAGCGCTAGCCCACCTCCAGAATTTGGCTTTTTGATAATCAACTTGTTCTTGTACGGTAACTCTCTACAATACCAGTCAAAACCTTCTCTGTCCAAGCGTGTCTCCATTAAAAAACACACTGTGGGAGCTTTGTCCTTCACTAATTTGTGAAGGTTTCGAACTGTCCAAGGGTTCCCAAGCCCTTGGCAGTTCCAACTTAATAACTTCATTGTGCTAGGCAAGGGCGTTCCGACGCCCCCGCCGCTTTGCTATCTTGAGAGTCATTCTGCACCTTCCCACGCTTTACTTGTTTTATCTCCAAACCTTCTGCATGGTCCTGTTCACATTCATGCACCAAGCTTCTTTTTCCCAAGGACGTGCTAGTCCCACTCTTCTTATTTTCATTAAGCCCACAGTCCATACGTGAAAGTCTAGTCCAAGTGGGCCGAGACTTATTTAAATTTGGCCCATTATGCTTTAAGTCTTCCCCATGTTCATGCACGTTACCAGCATGGTTTGTCCCTTCCTCACGTGCAAGTTCAAGATTCAAATTTTGAACTTCCAAAGATACTTCCGTAAATCTCGCATTCATCCGTTCACTATTAATCCCAGATTTCACGCCTTCCCCCATGATCTCCTCCTGGAATTTTGGGACAATCCCGGAACATCCGTTACCTACATTCTCAGGCTTGTCAACCGCCGTAGACCGTAACTCATTGGAAGCCATCGCCGCCACTCCACCATGCCCATCTTCATGCACCTTTCCAGATACCTCAACATTTTCATCCCGTTGGTAATTCGGCCAGCTTGAATCTCGCCGTGGAGGCGACCGGGTTCGCCCACCCGAAGCTCTCATCCACTCCCCATATTGGCAGATCACATCGCCTCTGCTTTTTGTCTGTGCAAAATAGTGCGCACAGTGCTTGATGTCGTGCCCCAAAATTCCACACCAATGGCAAAACAATGGTAGGCGTTCATATTTAAAGGTGACCCAAGTTTTCTGACCATCGGACCCAGCAAGAAAGCCTCCTCGGCGAATTGGTTTCGAGATCGGGATGGCCACTTTAACCCTCATAAACAGACTTTGAGTGTCCTGTCGCCGACGCTTCTCCACTTCCTCCACTTCACCCAGTCGGCTACCAACTTCCGTCGCAACCTTAGGGGACACCATATCAAATGGGGCGCCCCATATTTGAATCCACAAAGCCACAGACTCGAACCTAACGTTCTCCGCTGTCATCCCTTTTTTCCACCTTTGGAGCATAAGTGCCTGATTGTCAAAGGTCCATGGACCACCCCTGAAAACCCTCTCCAGATCATATTCCGTGTTAAACTTGAACTGGAATAGGCTTGTTCCCACTTCAACAATCTGGAACCCCAACCAGATAATATGCCCCAAGATTTACATAGGCTCCTATATCCTGCCAGCCACTTCCTCTAGCAACCCCTGATGCATATATAGCACAAAATAACTTTGTGATTTAATGGCAAGCAATATAACAAGAAAGAATCAATTCTACATTGGCATCTTATGCTGATCTATTTTGATGAAATATACACAATATGATTATGATGGTTATGACTATGGCATAACTACTAACTAGACATTTCCTGTTAAGGATGTAAGGCTATTTTTTAATCCAGAAAGAAATTTACTTCCAAGAGTGAACTTGTTTAAATTTTTCCACACCATTAGTTAACTTTTTAATTGCAAAGAAAATATTCTAAATGAATAATGAACTAATGTGTATTTGATAGTATAGCTATAGTATTCACTTGAATTGATAAGAATTAAAAGTTATAACTTTCAAAAATTTAGCTCCAAATCAAAGCCCATTACATGAGAGAAATGTGAGAAAGTTACCTGAAAGTACTGCTTGTAACTGTAAGCCATCCATAATTATTGAGAGACAAAGCAAAGGAGCCATATCTGCAATACGATCTACAATTTCCTTCTTACTGCTGAAGGCATAGCCCAAAACACGATGGCAGAAGAAGAGAATCATAGCTACAATAACCATCTCTGCCACTACAAGAACCATTATGGCCTTAAACAGTCGTTTTAGCTGCTTGTGCATTCCCAGCTCCCAACTCATTTGAAACCCGAGTGCTACAAAGAGTTTATGTATTCTTTTCAAAACAATTGTGTAACATGCTTAGACAAGTTTAGGCGTAAGGAAACAAATTTAAGAGCAAACCTTGCTGTTGCCGCAAATCCATATGGTATGTAGTACTGCAAATTGGTAATTGTAAGGCTGCATGCAGTGAAAAATTAGAAGCATTCTATTGTAAATCTCATACAGTAAATATGGAAAAGAAGCATACCATAGCGAAAGCACTGAAGTCTCCAATTCTGGATTTGGTAAAAGCCCGGAAAGCAAAATAAGTCCCTCCAACGACCACCATTCAAGACTATTATGATTGACAAGCAACAAAATGCTAAGAGACTTGATACATGTAGCCAAAAAATGAAGACTACAAATTTCTTGAAAGAAAGAACAAAACAGAAAATTACCAAACCATTCCAGCTGAAGGAACAACAAAACGAAAGAACTCCCCCATGCTGAAGAAGACATCCTTTGAGAATACGGCAAGAGTTTTCTCACAAGCAGAAGAGTACTTCATGTATACCCCAAGCAGGAGCACATCCAACAAATATGATGAAGCAGAGGCTAATGCAGCCACACTACTTCCTAACTTTAATTTAAAAACTAGAGTCCAACAAAAAGGTATATGGAAACATAGAGCTGCAAATGAACTAAAGAGCAATGGAAGGATCAGGCTCTAAGTCTGGTAATAGCGAACTAGTGGTTGAAGTATAGCGTATGCAAACAGGTTAGGGATGAGGCATACGCAGTATTTGTGAGCTATATGTGAGATTGTTGGATCTTGACCTATGAGTATTAGTAATTTGTCTGTGAACATCCATAGGATAGATATTGGGATACAAACCAGAATAAGAGAGATGATGGCGGCGTAAGTATAAATTCCTAGTTTTTTATATTGTTCTGCCCCATAATCTTGTCCGCATAAGTCTCTAATGCACCAGCCATCCCACACTGCTTAGCAGTCAAAAATTCACTTATCATGATGATTGAATTATATTCCTTAATTAGACATATCAGATTCTCAAACTAGTAGACATCTATGCTGACATAGTAACTACTCCGTCTGATGTTATGACAAAAACAACAACAACAATAAATATGGTTTGGATATACATTTGACAAAGAATTATGCTTTTGATTTACTAATTTATATAAGTAAATAAACAGATATTAGGATGTTAGTTTTAGACAAGTCAATCAAGTTCATTTAGGCTTGTGAAGAATCTTGAGTTCTACCAACACACAAAGAAAAAAAAAAAAAAAAGAGAGACTAGTGCATTAGGATAAGCTTTGCTGATTGCTTATTTGCTGAAAGTAATACAGGAATAAAAATGGGGGATTATTTGATTTTTTTTTTTGTTGTTGTTGTTGTTGTTGTTGTTGTGTGTATAACCTCTCAAAATAATCCCAAAAAACTGGATTTTTTTGGGCTTGCCAAACGCACTTCAAGCACGAAGATGGTCCACTTTAAACCAGACCAAATTTATTCGGAAAGCCAAATAATCAATTAAGCTGAAATTGTTTTTGCAGCTTTACTATGGATACATATTTCATTAATTAGTGATTGGTAAATCTATAGGTGTGTCTTCTATTCTACGCTGATTAAAAACCAGGGTTTTCACTTTTTTCAGCTATAATGCATGCATGAAATTTATCTAGAGGAGGACAAAGGAGACAAAAGGACTTTACAATGAGACTCTAGCCAATTACAATGGTGAAAGAAAGGTGACAGAGACCCCGGAAAGAGAGAGTTCATCAAGGTGTCCCACCATCATCAGAGTAACAAACGGCAGGCTATAATGCAAGACTGAGACAGCTACCATTGGTGCTGATAAAAAGCTCACCATCTTTAGCTCTTTCACAAACACCTCTCACTTCCCTTCCATTTCCTGCCTTAATTCCTTCAGAAACAAACAGTGCCTATTCAGATTTCCTAGTCTGATTCAAACAGTTTCAACCACTACTATTGCTATTAGCTCTTAACTCTTTTTGACCTGTTGTGTTCAACATGATATGGCTTAGATTTGTATGCCCAAACTTTAGGCTATCTCGTAGTTTGGTCCAACTGTGACCATTAATTTGGCCTCAGCAGCATATTCCCACTCACATTCTCCATAAGTTCCTATCCAAGGTTTTGAAACCCGGACCGGACCGTACGGTCCGACCGGGAAAACCTCGAACCGTTCATCTTTACGGTTCTTTTAGTTTCAAGAACCTCTCTATGTGAAAAAAAACAGGGACCCGTGTGAACCGCGGTCGGACCTCACGGTTCTGAGAACCGTGATCAGACCGCTTCTCACGGTTCCCTCCTTCCCTTTCAATCTGAACCTCAAAAAAAAAAAAAAAAAAAAAAAACACAGAAAAACAAGCTTTAAATTCTACTCCCTTCAGAGTAAGAGTTGATGGTGGAGAGGGCCGATTGTTGGAGCGAACGGTCTTTGTAGAGGAGATCGAAGGAACGAGGGATTCTGACAGAGGAGGAAGGACGGCTGCTGCTGAAGCTTGTGTCTGAGTCTCGTGATTGGTTGAATTGACGGAACTACCATTTTTTCCCCCTAAAAAATGGTGGTCCAAAAGAACCAGATCTGAGGTCACAACTCACTATGGACTTTGTTCTTCACAGCGTAGCTCCACAATGGACTAGATGACATCTTTACTTTGTGATTTTGGTCTAAGAGGAAAGAGGAACAAGAGATTTCATGGAGAGAGAGAGAGAGAATGGGTTCTGCAAAATGATGTTTGGGCGAGAGAGAAGCATTTTTTGTCTTGCAAAGGTAGTGTTGAATCTGTTGATACTTCATTTTTCAAAGCCACGGTCAGATCAAATGCCCAAATGCCTAACAGCTAGCCACCTTGAAACTTTAAACATTGAGATTTGGAATTATAATTTATAACCAGAGGACATGATTTAGGGTCCGTTTGGATACAGCTGAAAACTGAAAACTGAAACTGAAAACTGAAAAACACTGTAGCGAAATAATTTTTAAATGTGTGAATAGTATCGTGGGACCCATTTTTAATGAAAAAGTTGCTGAAAAGTGAAATTTGTGGGTCCGTGAACAGTACACGATGTGCTGTGATTGGTCCAAAAAAATTTGAAAAGTCAAAGTTTGCGGCTACTGTTCATTGAACAGTGCATGAACAGTAGCCGCAACACCAAAACGCCAAAAACGCGTGAAAAAAAAAAAAAAAAAAAAAAAAAAAAAAAAAAAAACGCAAACGCAGACGCAGAAGTTTCATCCCAATCCAAACGCAACCTTAGTCTAATGTAGCTTTTTTCAATTTTTTATTCTTTGCTTTAGTCATTTTTCTGGTCTGCTGCAGCATCTTTTAATTTTTTATTCGTTTCTTTAGTCATGTCTTCTGTACGTGGTAGTGTTTAGTCTGTTTCTTTTTTTGTAGCCTAGGCAGATAGGCTGTTGTGGATGATAAATAGTTAAATATTTTAATGGTATAAATCATGACTTTTAAAGATATTGTTAGGTTGATTAATGTGCAAATTTATTAAAATATTATAAATGATAAGAAAATATCTATTTAAAACTTATATTAAACTGTAAAAAATACATTTTATTTTTAGTAGTCTCTGAATACTTGATTTTCTTTAAATGTTTAGTTAAGATTATTAATTTTTATGCATTAATTTTTATTTATTTCATATTAATTAATTATTAAATTAATTATTATGTCATCACAGTTCGACCTCAAAAACTTTGAACTTCTTCATTTTACGGTTCAATGAACTGTCCGGATTTGAAAAATCTTAAGCATGCAACTGTCATGTTTGCACCTGAAACACATCCCCCCAGATGTCATGATTCACAGAACAAATATGGGACGTTCCACAACATTTGGCAACTACAAGAAGTCAAGAATAACCATACTTGCCCCTCCCGAAATAAAATATAAACAAAAAAAAAAGAATATTAAATTTTGTTTTGGAGAAATAGAAACATATTGAATTCAAATCAACCCGTTGGAAAATCAGCCAATACAATGTTTTCAATGTCTGGTAGAATAGACTCCATCCATGCTAATAAATAAAAAGATACTGAAGCTCTCATTGCCAAAGCATGAGTTACAACCCTACCTTGTCTATAAGTATGAGAAAATAAAAAACTCTAAAGCGAGTTTATTGAAGACAGAATATCTTTGATGAAATTACCAAAAGCCAAGTGATACATATTACCTTTACAGATAGCATTGATGACAATTTCCGAGTCGCCTTCTAATGTGGACTCGTTGAAACCAAGCTCTTTTGTAAACAGAACTGCACGCCAAGCTGCCAAGGCTTCAGGGTAATTATTGATGAGGGCTTAGGGATTTTTTCAGAGAGAGAAGCCATTACTTCGCCAAGGGAGTTTCGGATTACAACTCCTTTCCCAGCTTCACCCGAATCTTCAAAGAAAGCCCCATCAAAATTAGCTTTTACCAAACCAGTTGTAGGCAGTCTCCAGGCAGGTTTAGCAAGCGGAGCTAATTTGGCTGGTGTCCCATTAAAACGTTTGAAGTCTCAGAGATATTTGTCATTTTCGGTCACAAAATTCAGAGGAATAGTTGGCTCATTGAAACAGCATTTGTTCCTTCGGTTCCAAAGTGACCAAGCAGTAGTGGCAGGGATTCTAAGGGGACTGCTGTGTAGGCTTAGAATTGATTAAAGGAAATTCGAGTTGCTTAGAAAAAGGAACAAGGTGTGACAAAACCTTCTTAAGAGAAATCCATCTCTTGAAAATAGTACTAGGCCAATCTATGTAATTGCATTCAAAACTAATCACAAAGTAACTACAATCTGGCACTTGTTTGGCATTGGCAGCCTTCTAGATACTTGACAAGTGTTTAAATCCTATTGGCTAATGCTTAACCAATCATCTAACTAACTAACTAGTTACAAGATGATTAGCATGCAACCACTTGAAATTCCCTACATCAGGACTCTCCCTCTTAAGAAGCATTTGACCTCAAGTGCTCTTGGTTGCTACAAGTTTTGTATGAATTTCTAGCATTCTAGGATGATGCAGTTGCATTGTATAATGATTTTGCTGTTGTTGGCAGCACACCAAAGATTGCTGCTTCAGTACAGCGAAGTCCCACACAACCAACCTTCATCTTCATAAGAGTTCTACCCGGAAATGCATATTAACTTAAAATTGCCTTTCAAGTATAAGTCATTATACTTTTCTTTTTTCTTTTTTAAGAAAAAGAAAATTGTGAATGGTTTACCAATTAATTAATTGAGGATAAAACGTAATAATGCACCAATAATTATTTTTGAAAACACACACAAACATAGAAATACGATTAACTTCACTTTAAAGAAATGGTAAGCTTTAAAAGAAAGGGCCAAATTGTTCTACACATAACACACACTTTTTTAAGCAATATAAGATTAAGTTTTTTTTTTTTCTTTTTTTAAAAACAAATATACATAGAAGGGAGATAGGATGAGGTTCTAACACAAAAGCACACCACAAACATTACTAAAAAATTATGTTAACTTTTAAAGGCTTATATAATTACTGTTTTTTTTTTTTTTTAGAATCTCATTTCATGTATTGTGAGCCCATATATGTGTGTGTGTTTCTCAAATAAATAAATAAAAATGTATTGTGAGCATATATATTATTAGAGATTTATAATAATAATAATAATAATAATAACATTTAACTTTTGATTAAGCGGACACCATAAATTGAAACTCTCTAAAAAAAATCATAATATTTTGCCCTAAAAAGTTAGTAAGAATAATTTTACATGTCATTATTCTATTACATATTTTTCAAATAATTATAAATTTTATTCTATATTTAAATCTTACATTGAAATCTTACCAAATCATATTTTCTTTTTCTTTTCTTTTTTTTGATAGAAAATATTATTTTCTTTATATAGTATAATATATAGTTTCATACTTCCATATATGAACAAAATCATAATAAATGTTTATTAATAATTACCATAATTATTAAATTTTTTGCTTTGATAAAAAAATATTTTGTGAAAATTTCTTATTAATTGCACAAGTTCCATGAGAGTATGAGACCACCCCTGCGTAGGACTCACACACATGAGATCCGAACATGTTACATGAGAGAACTCTAGTAAAACTGACTTATAAGATACTTTTCTTTTCTTTTCTTTTTTGTGCACAAAGCCCATCTTCAACAAAGCTCACTCAATTACCTTGATCCCACCAACAACCCAAAGGAGATACTATCTCTACTAAACCCAAAAGCCCATATCTCAACTGACCCAAAAGAACCTATAGTGACTTTCTTACAACATATATGGGTTGGCCCAAATAGCATACGTATACATGGGCTGTTATTGTTTGTTAAACAGACAACGGAAACCTCTCACTCTCATCATCCCAATTCAAAACCTTAAGCATGGCTAGAAGCTTTGTATAGAGGAGCAACGTTTGTCAATGTCAGGAGGGTTAGGGCAAAGGAGTTTTGAGATCGTTTTCTGTGGGTATCCGAAGCACTCAACAAAATTAGAGTGGTATTATATACCATTAATGTCACGTCCCAAACCCGGTACCCGGATTTGTGACCATGACCGGCATGCTAATATCAAGCCTAAACCTGATATTAACAAGAACCAACTTAACTTTTACAAAAATTTTCCAAAAGCTTCTCTTTTTCATTTCAGAATAATTTTCTTGTTTCTTTTCTTAAATGATATAACCTTTCACTTAACATTCAGAGCCTCTACATTTTACTCCAAAGAATAACATAATTCACCAATTGTTCAAATTCGGAATTTCACATAATACATCTCTTAATACTTTAAGGTATACACTTTCATTAGATCCCAAAATAAACAATGCTACAAATCTAAACATCATATTGCTAACTTAGGATCTATACATAAAAAAAACTAAACCAGCTCCTTCCGAAACTCGACTAAGGCTCCCTCTGCTCCAAAATAAAACCTGCTAACTGAAAGAGTGGAAGGGGTGAGCTACACAGCTCAGTAAAGGTAAGATATAGGAGAATTCAATAAGGATGCATGTAACCAAATCATTTCATTTTATGAATATTCGAACAGGAAAACATCTTTTCATGCATAGTACTTTATACTATTCATAATAATAGCTTATACGCTCATCATAAGAAATAATTGTTCTCCTTTTTCTTATCGGTTTAATATTACTAAAACCTTTCGGATTAAACTTCTTTCACTTCCTACAAAGTCGCCATACATATATTCTCATTACAATATAATTATTTTAACTTAAATAAGATAATTGGCAACTCTGTATTAAGCTGGAAACATCTTGACTAATAAGAAAACTTTTCTTTATAAACTTCTTCTCATAGAATACTATAACTTTCATGATCATAAAACTTAACGTTTCAAAAAAAACATTTATCTGATAACTTTTAAACATAACTTGTACTTTCATCAGAAACTTTACCTTTATAGCATATCAGAATTTTCAGAAACTTTTATCTTTAATGAACAGCTTTTCTTTTCATTAGAACTTCTTCTTGCCATGAGAGTTTTCACTTTTCACAATACATTTAAACAAAATAATTCTCTCATGATTAATAACATAACATAGCTGTTCATAAAAAACTTATTGGTTAGCCCATATCTGACAAGTCTGTACTTATTTGGGAGGCTTCTAGCACCACAGTGCTAGGCATCCAGCATTCCCCACAATGCCAGGTATTCCCGGGATCACATCATCATAATACATATCTTCCAACCATGGGGGTAGGTTGGCTTCCCCCACAAGTTGGCCGTAACCAACAAGGGGCGGGTACAGCAGAGCCAGTCCCACTTAATGGCCAAATCATATAACATTTTCCATGGAAAGCTAGTAATTAACCCCTACTAGCAGAGTTCAGATCACCAGAGGACATAACCCGAAAAAATTTTATACTTTACATCATACTGCAATTTCTTATTTTGCATAATATTTGATAATAATAGCATTTTCATTCTTTTCATTAAACATCATGTTCATAGAATCAATAATAGCATCAATATGCTTAAATCATATACATAAGTTTTTCGAAAACTCACGAACATAACTTTGTCAGAATAATGATTACATGCCATATCTCTAATAAAAAACATTTTAATGCATAATATACTTTAAAATAACCTCATGACTTACCAAATACTCATATAACTTATCCCTTACCTGAAAGCAGAGGAACCGAGAGCTTAAAGTCGAAGGAGCTTAGACTTGGATACTGGTAACACCTAAACCATAAATCGAAGCTTATTACTATCTATAATTTCCTTGTCATAGACTTACACAATCAACTCAAAGCCTATTTCTTAGAATTAAGGAAATCCTAATCCCACCTCAACGAGGTTCCCACAAACAAAAATACATTCATCAACAACAAGTACAAAATCCTAGGGAAAACAACATTCTTATATTAATCCCATATTTCTAAAAGAGCTAACTTTATTTCAAAAGGTGCTTTAAGGTTAGGGTAATGATGCATGCATAAATATAAAATCTTTTAAGCATGATCATGTAACTATATAGATTCATATGATAACATACAACACGTCAGGCAAAACAGCTTCATACATACAACCATCTCATGGTTTGGAACCCCTTCCTTTGGGTACTAAACCTCAAAACAAGTTACACAAAATTAATCTATGATCGAAACATACCAAAAGATAAGCATATTAAATTATAGCTCAAAACATTCACCCTAACTTTATAATTAAATCCACAAAGTTAGGCATGTCTCTTACTATTCACTGTTCTATTCCAGCAGCATAGGCTCCATTTGTAAAATACAAACGGGCTGCTCAAACCCATCCAATTGTCATGAAATTTTACAGAATCACTCCCCTGTATGTCCAGTATATACCATAAAAATTTCGGGTTCAAACCATAAACCCATGATTTACTAAAAATCACGTAAAACAGCATATTCAAATCTGTCCTGTCTGAAATTCATGCCACTTATAAATTAAACCATTATTTTTATGTTCATCCAAATTCTGTGAGACCACTTCTATAACAGCCACAAGTGTCTTAGGTTTCATAGGAATTATCCCTAGCATCCAAATTCACTATATGCAATTTAATACATAATTTATCATGCATAAACGCAGAATCTGTCACAGTGACAGCTTTGCAACGTTTTATCATAAATTCATAAACAATTACCAAACAATGGTATTTTCATATGGGGATTTTTATACACTCATAAGACATATTATAAAACACTTACATACAGTCATTTAACCATTTAGGTCAAAATAAACACAACCAAAAATCCCAGCAGCAGCATCAAAAATACTCATCCTAAATTTTTCTTACTTTTTTAATCATGTAAAATCATTAATTAGTAAAAACCCTAATCTACCTTCCACAAACCATCAACACAACTCAAAGCTTCTTAAAATAGCATATATATATATATATATGGACTTACATGAAAGGATTTTCCTTTCCTAGTGGCTGGACCAGAAGGTATGAGAGGTAGAGAGCTTGAGAGAATTGAAAAGAGCTTCCTTCTTGCTGCTGGACTTTCTGTCTGGTGCAGCCAAGAAAATGGGATAAGGGGAAGACTTTTGGGTGGGTTTTTGTATTTCTTTTGGTGTGTGAACCGGTGGACTTGAGAGGAAGACTCAAGGGAGCTTCCTAGCACTTTCCTTAAGAGAAAAAGAGAGTAAAGTAAGCTGAAATTTCAGACTTGGTGTTTACCCGTAGGAAATAGAGAAGTAAGGAGCTTCTTGGATGTTCTATTTGTTTGAGAAAGTCAAAGAAGTGATTAGGTGGAGCTTGCTCATTGCATGTCCAAGTCTTGGTCTATGGGGTTTGTCATCATTCATGGTTCTAGGCTTTACATGTGTTGATTTTCAATTGATTGCATGTTGTGGAATTTCCACTATAATATCTCATGCATCATACATAGTTAAAACAACAACTATATATATATATATATATATATCTCATGCATCATGCATCATGCTTAATTAAAATACCAACTATGTATGTAATAACTTAACCCACTTAAATTATAGTTTGTACATGCTAAATATATATTTATAATACAAATAATCATTTCAATTATTTATAATCTTTACAATCTCTTATTCAATGACATTATAAAATAATATGTTTATTAAATACTTTTATATTAATTTTTGTAAGTAAGTGACTTAAAATATTAATAATACTTAACCACTTAAACACATAGTTTAATTATAAAAATTGAGTCGGGGTGTTACAATTAACATCCCAGCCCAGTCTAAGAGGCCCTTAAAATTCACTGATTTGCATATAAGTGGTAGTATGTCCAAAAATTAGGCTATCAATTTCAGCCCAACCCAACCAAGCTCTAGGTGTAGGCCCAAATACCGCGACATTATGGTTTTTTATAGTATTTCTTGGTCACCGACGTTGGTATGTTTTATTCTGACTCCAAACTTGCATAGGCTTAGGAACCTTGTATTATAAATAGTAATTTTTTTTTTTAAAAGTATTTTTGTTGTGTCATAACTCATGGCTAGTGTGAAAACTAACCACAATTTGCTGTTAATTTTCATTGTTTTTGTGCTACTCACAATTTGGATGTCATTGAATAAACGATTCACAATTTAAATGAGTTGATTATTTGTAACTTTGTTGTGGTGTAGTCTTTTTTTCTTTTTTTTCTTGGTTGTGTTATTGTAAGGGTTCTTAAGAACCAAAGTTGTTAATCTTACCATATATGCTTGCTGGTTTGTGGTAGCTAACAAAACTAATTTAAAGGTAGATTGGGCTTCAATTTCAAAGTTGGGTATTGATAAAGAGTTTGAGTAACTTGGCGTAAGTTTAGATAGAGCTGAAACTCACTTTCAGCTGCATTTGTGTCAAAATAAGTGGGTCCCGTGCACTGTTTAGAGGACTCACAAGTATTTTTTTAAGCAAAATTTTCATTAAAATTGAGTCCCACAGCACTATTCACACATTTAAAAATTATTTTACTATAATGTTTTCAGTTTTCAGTTTTTAGTAATAAACGGTATCCAAATAGATCCTAAGGATTTTGTTGATGGGGTTTTGAGTTGGATGTATTTGTTGGTAATTCTTTAATCACATTATATGTAGGGGGAGAGTGGTTGCAATTTGCAACAATAATGCATGATATGTTTTTTGATAAGATGCCTATAAAAGATTATTATAATGTGGCATTTATAAGGTAAATTGTGAGAATTATTGAGATAGGAACAGGTATATTTAGCCTTTCTGAGTTCTAAGAATTAATTCCTGCTCCACCAGACACCTTATTTACTTAGTGAGCAATTAAAATTCGATCACAAGAATTAGCTGCAATAGACAGCTAAAAATTTCAATGATAAGCATTGTGTTTGTAGATTGAATTATGGTTGTTGCTATCTAATGCCTATGCTAGGCTTCACACCATTTAATAAAACCATTAGAGCAACTTCATTTGCGCAGAATGACCAGGAACCATTTAATGTATATGGATAATCTGAAAACAAATACATAAAAATATAACATCCAGGGCAATTTAATAAAATATATGAAGGTTTTAGTCAAAGTGTTTTTGCTTATATGTAATTCCTTTTGTTTGTCGAGTTTTCTTTGATGAGTTTTTGACTAATTTGAGCTGCATTATAATAATAACTTTGTACTAGCATCGTATAGCTGCTATGACAACATGGTCCTTAGAAATTAGCTATCTTTAAATATGTGTTGTCCCTTGCCACTGCTTGCATTCTATTTGCACTGCCTTGCTCTATTTGTTGAAAGTTCTTGAGCCCCATGCTAAGTCCAAGATTGGCCTAAAGTTGAGGTTTTGTATAAGTTGTTTTGAACTTCAATTAAGTTTGTGGCTTAATATATGTGGCATGCATTAACGAGGCAATCTCTGAGAGGGCTCTGGTCAAATTATTTTTTCTTACATGTAATTCCTTTTGTTTATGAGTTTCCTTTGATAAGTCGTCAACATAATTATTGTACTTTTTACATTAGTTCCAAAAGCCATAGATTTGAGGAGGGTTGAGTCAATTCATATAAGCAACAAATTCATACTTTTATTTTCCACTCGGAAACCCACCTGTTTAAAAATCATATGATTGTGATTCTAAAAAAAATAATAAAAATACATAATGTTATTAATTTAACACTTGTGAAGCATAAGTGAACTAATATTATAACACTTGTTATATGTGTTATGATATTTTTGTTGTCTTTATAGATTTTCTCATATTAGAAATATATGTAGATAATTAATATGACTTTTGTTTGATTTCTATATTATAGATTTTAGTTGATTGACTTCCATGGAGATACTCAGGTAGTGGGCTCATTGGTCTAGAATATAACGTAACTTGAAGGTTTAAGGTTCAATCCACCACATTATCAATCCACGAGGTTTTCAAGATATCTCATGGATAGAAAGTGAAATAATCTAGCCAATGACGATGATATATATATATATATATATATATATATTGAAAATTCATCTAATTCATTTTAAGATAGATGGATAGAATTTTAAAAACATTATAACAGTATTAGGTGAAATGATACCTCTCCACTTACCAGGTGCATGGGTTCAAGCTGTAAGTTCAACTGCATATTAGATCCAAAGTAGGGAACATAAAAAATAGAGGCCCATTGGGAAAAGTTATGGGTTGTAGCCCTGTTCAGGAAATACATATTAAAGTTTGCAATAGGCCTAAAGACACCGGAAATGGGGTTGTCGGTTTGGTGGGATATACCAACCCAAGGTCCCAAACACGCTTGATATTATTTTAGTATAATAATCTTGAAACTTTATATTTTTAGCTTTATAATATTATTCCAATATTCCTTCTGTTCTATACTATTAAAAAAAAAATACAATATCTTTCATAAAATTATCGAAAATCAAGTAACATTGTAACAGATTCAAATCTTGCCTACTTTAAAGCGCAAATATTCATTGAAAAATATTTGCAAAGACTGTTTTATTTTTCATAAAAATTTCATTTATCATGGGATTTGATATGTCTCAAATTGACTAGATTGTATAGAGCCTAATTTTATGTTTGATAGGGTTTAGACCAGATCTGACTTGGAATTGTATGCGTTACCGTTTTAAATAGGGTTTTAACTCGTTTTTTGTCACTACAAAATTAGAGTTTTATGACTACAAGCAGCTTTTTGTACTATTCTCTCTGATATAGTGAAAATTGCTACAACTTTACAAACATAATCCAAATGGTGAACCATGTAAATATTTTTCATGTTGCATAAATGTTTTTTGCGTTCTTCGATCTATTTTTTTTTTCCTCCTTCATAGATCATAGTCCATGCGAGAAATTCTTTTTATTAATCTTTATAGTTATCATAAAAGTTAAATTTACGACATTTTGTCTATTTAGAGAAAATTTATGGCATATGTTTCATGATTATTGCTTTTTTAATCCAATCAAGACACACTTTACATGAAACTTGATGAATAATAATGAACATAAAGCTCTCCATCAGCTGCGTCAAAGAACATACTTAAAGCATACTTTTACTTAAAGTATACTTTAATCTACCCCCCAAAAAAAAAAAAAAGTATACTTTGATTAAATTGATCGAAACTAATTTATATATATACCCAGGAAAGTAGGAAACCCCACACAGAAGATGGGCTAAACTGCTAAAGCTCAGCATGTTTTTGACCATTGACTAGTGAACTGTGAAAGTACATGGATCGAAAAAAAATAACATAGATGGGAAAAAAGCAAAATGTTGACAAAGAATATGGAAGACCGTACATGGTACGATATTTTTCTTTTGCTACGGTCTCCAGAAACGCGCAAAGCGTACTGGTGTACGGTGAGAGGGGGAGGCGGTGCCAGCTAGTGCTGCAGTCGAACCTGAAAGTTGCTTCTATCAAGGTTGTTGGTGATAAATGACTTGACCTTGATGGAACACCGAAGCTCAATTATTAGTCTTAGCTTGATCCAGCTGTTTAGCTTCCACGGGGGCTTGACCTATCTGCAATGTGCAGTTTAGAGCTAAGTGTGTGTGTGTCGATTGTCGACACGGTCTAAGATTTCTTCACGGTGCATGTACAAAAAATAATAATAATAATAAGATGACAAGAGTGTTCCTATCAGCACGTTTAAAAATTTATAATAACATATCCTTTTTTTTTTTTTTTAATATAAAATTTGGGTCAGTTTGTTATTAACATTATTAGAAATTTCTTATCAAACTATTTATTTTACATTATATTTTATTATTATTATTATTATTTTTTTACATACAATAACTTTCATTAACTCTTTTGTTTTATTCTCAAAATACATAAAAATAAATAAATAAAGGTAAAATAAATAGTGTCTAAGTATAGTAATCATATGTTTTCGGCAAATTTTGCACATAACTTGATGTAGGTGAATTTTAAACTTATTTTGCTAAAATGTGTTACGTTTTCTATTATACAAGCATTAAAACGAATACTCTAACCAATTTCACTCACTTTCATAACTATTTGATATGATTTGAGTTGTGGAAAAAAGAAATTCCGAGTTCATATAAAAGTGACATGAAAGTAAAAGACAGCTAGATAAATATCGGTAAAAATAAGCGTCAAATTGGTTGCCGTCCTAAACAACCCTGTATATAGGTGTATGCACGTGTTTTTTGGATGTGAGAGGATGTCCTTGGAGATTGAGAATGTGTACTTCGTGGAGATAGATCAACCTTAGGAAAATAAGAATGTGTCAAAGAGTGTCAAAGACTATAAACTGCGCTAGAATATGGCAAATAGAAATGCTTGCATCACTATATGAGTTAGATCTAATTTAAAAAATATGTATTAAGATCTAATTAATCTTATAGCAGCCTTTCTACTAAGATTATTATTTATCATCAAATTAAAATATTAATTATTTTTTCTTTTGTGTAACTAAAATTAGAACTTAGATGAGTTAGATCCCTTATTCAATAATTAAAAAAAAAAAATATTGAACTATATTATTTTGAATTGTAATGGACTAAAGAAAAAATTGAGAAATTGTTGATAAGATTTTGTAATACTGTTTAGAATAACGGAAATAAATAATGGTGATGGAAAAATACCTTAAATTGAAAGGATTTCGCAAATTTAAGATTTTAATCAACAAAATAAAAAACCTAAATTCTAATTAAAAAAATATGATATAAAATTTGAAACTTTTTATAAAATCTCCCCCCCCCCCCCCCTCTTCGGGAACATATAAATTAGAAAGCTACATATACAAATTAAGAGATAAAATTTTAGTGGCTTATAATACCCCACATCCCATATCCCCCCATTCGGTTTGCGAAAGTGACATTTTTTGGGGTCATTTTCCTTTTGACCATATGTCCCCTCTTTAAGCAATTTGGGCGGTGATTTTCCTGAAATATTTGAATGAATTTGATCAATATGGGTCACAAGCATCAACCTTTAAACTATTTCTTGTCTATTCTCCTGAGATCAGACGTGAGGACTCTACATTCTTCATAGAAAAAAAAATGAGGCCAAACTATGATGTTGGACATAAAAAAGAGAGTACAAGCTTTACATTTTTCAATTTGTGCATGGTATAACACGTTTTTATGACCATGAATTTAACTGATTAAACTTTTCTAAAAGCAAGTACCATAGCTATTAAATAGTCTATACCTTTTAATTTTACAATTAAAAAACTTTTATATGGATCAATTATAAATTCTACATAAACATATGTCCAAATATTTTATAAAAGAAGTACATTTTTTGAGACAGAGAAAACCATGGTTTAGAAACTTTCTCTATGTTCAACTGTTGCATGGTGCACGTTTTATACTTAAATTAATTAAACTTTGTTAAAAGCAATTAAGTACGATGATTTTATAAATCTGTATCTTAAAGTTTTCAATACATCGATATATATTATGCTGTCAAAGCCATGTAGAAAACATGCATAGATTGAGAGAATGGGCAAAAAAAAAAAAAAAACAAAAACAATTTGAAGAAGAAAACCATCTAATCAATGGACTAGATCACGTCGTACGTTATTTATGACCACTTTAAAGTTTAAAGACACCTGTAACGCGTCTTGTAATAGAAAACCATCTAATCAAAGGACTTTTTTTTTTTTTTTTTGAGAAAATCTAATCAAAGGACTTGGTTATATTGTTTAGTGAAAGTTTTCCCTAAAAGTCATCATAAAAATAAATAAATAAAGTGGTTAGATGGAATCAATATGTATAATTTGTATAAGTTTATTTATTTTTAGTTTGTTGATTACTCTTTGGTTTGTTTTAAGGTAATTTGGGATCAATTCTCGTAGACAATATGAGGTTCTAGCATTAAGAAAGCATTACCATTTATTAATTAAAATAGTTTGTGTATAATACACTTTAATATGCTTTTTATTAAATAAACACTTTAGCATGAATTGAATACTCTAAAAACTATGAATTTTTCACACCAATATTAGTTTATTTCATATTCTTTTTATATTATATATAAGATTCATCATGTGAGAGAATGGATGTAAGACCCATATATATAATAAGTAAGGTGAAAGAAAGAATATATTCAAAGTGTAGATATAATAATATATTTCTCTAAATAAAGTTATCAATTGTGAGAAAACTTAGTTCTTTTTTTCTTCTTCTAAACTTCCTATATGTGCTTAAAAAAATTAAACAAAACCGAATAAATACAAAATAGGAATAGACATGTGCCATGGTATGACTCCATAATGCAAAACCAAAGGAAACGTGCGCATGCGCCATTGACAGCATCTTCCCACTTACGTAGCTACTCGGAAACTCCCTTTCAATCTCCAAAAAAAAAAAAGAGTTTCTTAAATTTCATTCACACTAATAATACTTCACATCCATCTCCTATATTTATATCATGATTGCTTCACACTCTTCCCTACCAAAATCAGTATCTCTCTAGCTAGCTCATTGAAAAACACTCAACAATAGTGTTCTCTCACAAAAGCTCAAACACATACACATGGAAGAACCAACCAATCCTAACGTTGTTGCACCAACATATAGGGGTGTGAGAAGGCGCAAATGGGGCAAATGGGTGTCTGAAATTCGTGAGCCAGGGAAGAAAACAAGGATATGGTTGGGGAGCTATGAGGCGCCAGAAATGGCCGCCGCGGCCTATGATGTGGCGGCATTGCACCTTAGAGGACGTGGGGCACGCCTGAATTTTCCTGAATTGGTTGATAGCTTGCCGAGGCCAAAGAGCTCGAGAGCTGAGGACGTGCAAATGGCGGCTCAAGAGGCGGCATTGCGGTTTAGAAGGCCTGAGATGGGAAGCTCTGGAGCTAATGTGATGCCGGTCAGGGTGGGACTTTCTCCTAGCCAAATTCAAGCCATTAATGAGTCACCTTTGGACTCACCAAAGATGTGGATGGAGTTGACAGGAGCTCTTTTGTTTGAGGAGAATATGGTATTGTATGACAACAATGTTGAGTTCAGTGACTGGGAAGAATTGCAATATGAGTCCATTTGGGACTCGTAAGCATCATATTCATCACCATTTCTCTCTTACAACAAATGAGAGAGGGAGATTTAAACACAAGTTCTTTTTTATCAGAGAACTGAACAATATATGTCACATAATTTATCGGTAATTACCTAAGACAAAAAGAAGCCTCTAACTATAGTAACTCTTTTAACTTTTTTCCCTTCCTTTTAGAAAGGTTTTACTTCAATACATTTGAGGTCACTCCTCTATAGTTTAGTTTGGTCATTTGAGGCATTCAGTGGAGAATGGTTCAAGTTCAAGTATGTGCAAGTTTTTTCTGGTACAAAGTATCATTGTGGTTGAGTCATGAAGAGACACGTGGGTCGAGTTTTGCATTAAATGAGCAGCTTTTAAGAATTTGGATGGAGGCTAGCTTTATTGAAGCATCAAATTGGGGTTTTGTTTTTTTACTAGCTCTGGCCCTCTCACATAGTAGTCTATTTTTGTTGGGTTTTATTGTACTATTACATTATTACTATATATCTTTTCTGGGGGCTTTTTTCTCTCTCTTCATTTCAGTCCTATGCTACTTGTATGTAGCAACTGTTAAAAACAGTTATGTATTTTGTTTTACTTATGTAAAATAAGTGGTTTATTCATACCAATTAATAAAGCCTATTACATATTGTTCACTTCAATTTTTAGCTTCTTGTAGCAAGTTTTAATATTAATCAGCTCTGACGGAAGAGTTCTAGTACTTTATTTGCATAATTGGCTCTCATCTGCGTATCCAAGTTCAAACAGTAACAACAATCTACACAACTGCCTTAATTTTAAAATAAACAATTAAATAAACCTAAAACAATTTTTGGGTGTACCAAAAAGTTAGAATTAACAAGTTATATAATGATCTTGAAGTCAATTTATTTAACCACAGTGGTTGAACGATTGTGGTCAAAGACAATGAAAAACACTACTAAATTTTGAAATGGGGTTTATTTAGCACGTGTGTTTTTTCGAATTTCATTTATGCATACTTTATTAGATTACTATGGTTGTAACTTGTAAAGTGGAACTCCAATGAAAAAAGAGGAAGAGTGGAATTATTTCTACATTGAATGTGAAAATTCCAACTGCCAAAACCAATACTCAACACTAATGAATGATCAAATCAAGTTTCATATTCTTCTCAAAAAAATAGAAAAAGTCAGGTTTCATATTGTCTGGCTTTCCTGCCTGTCAACCATTTGGGTGTCTAATTACAACATATATAAAGTATTAATTTAAGGCTGCATGTTTTCGAACTGAAGGAGAATTGGTGTGGTTCTCAAAGCAAGCAGCTTCCTAGAATGTATAGAATTGCCAAGCAGCTAAAAAGGTGAATAGTTAATTGTTTCCAACTTAAATTAGGGAGTGGAACAAGTCCAACATTATTCCAACAAGAGAATCTCTGCCAAATAAATAAAAAGATATTTGAAGGGATTTTTATTATTATTTAACTTTCATTTCACCACCAACTAATCACGAATCACGAATCATGATATTTTTTTTAATTTGATAGTTACAATAAGTATTTAGATCTTAAATATTTTGAAAATATAAAAAAATATCAATCAGTTGAACAAAGCTACAAAGCTCTTGACATCATATTCCAAAAATTAATCACATCCTCTATGTATTATGAACAAACGATTAATGAGATTTCATTGTAAAAGTCATTTTAGATTAGGTCTAGATAGCGTCTCATGGCACGTCTGTGTTTTTTTGTGTGAATCCCGTGAAGATTTCGTTGTAAAAGTCATTTTAGGCTGGGTTTGGATAGCATCCCACGGCACGTCTGTGTTTTTTGTGTGGGTCTCATGCACTGTTCACGAGACTCGTAAGTACAGATTTCAGCAAAATCAATTTTAAAACTGGGTCTCACAGTACTATTCACACATTTAAAAATTATTTTGTTACAATGTTTTTAATTTTCAATTTTCAGTAATAAGCGGTATCCAAACAGACTCTTAGTGTCGTGATTGAACCTGGCATTGTTCTCAACTTTGCATATTAAAAAGTTCAAAATGATAAAAAAAATAAATGATATTATTCATTTGTTGGGCATGCTTTTGCGCATGCGAGTAATTAAAAATCTCACATAGTGAAAAAACAAGGAACTTGAGGAATTAGTATAACATAATTGGGTCAATACTTAAGACTTTAAACCTTTGAGTTAAGAGATTTTCAATGGTAATTTTTCTAGATTGAAGCAAATTCTTCAGTAGAAAGTTTCGATATAATTATTTAAATTTTGAAAATAATAAAAGTAGGGTTGACCTTTATGAAATTTACTCTTTTTCTCTTTTTTTTTTAAGAGTAAAAAATTCGTTAGTCCAACTTCATTTGGACTTAGACTCGCCGCCCAAATTTTACTTGGGCCTACCGAACATGGGTTTGAGATGAAAATGTAAAGTCATTGGTCTTGTCACCACCTCCCTTACGCAAAAAGAGTATTAATTAAACAAAGCTTCTCAAAAAGGGTAAACATGGACCTTTCCTCCACCGATATTCACCAATGTGAATTGAAATATTTTATTTATAAGACTACGAACATTTTGACTGGAGTAGCAAGAGCTGTCATCCAAAGACCCTAACAAACCTCTAATGAGGGAAACCAGGTTCTAATCTTGATGAAAATTACTACTTAAATTTTGTGGTTAGTTTAGAGTCCACATAAATGGAAGCAAATTATTACAAGTTATAGAACTTCTTGGTCAACTCATGTACCAAATATTAATACATTCATATAATAATTACAACAGCAATTCAGGGATCGAAAACCTATGGCCTCTGAGGCTACTTTTACTTTTTACTTTTCAAACAGTAGAAAGTAGAAATTGAAGAAAGTATTTGCTACTTTAATGTCTAAAAAGTATGTCTAAATTCAATTGGAACTCTGCGAGAGCTTAATCCCTCTTTTAATAATCTATCCACGAACAATACTTCATGGGTGTCATGTGATTGAAATGTGTAGCTCAATTATACTATCCACGAACAATATATACTCCATGGGTGTCATGTGACTGCAGTTAAATCTAAATAAACACTACAATTAATAGACCAAGTCATATTTTATTTTCCGCATACCCGTTTGATCACTAAATATATGTAATATTTTAACTATTTTAGAAATTCTTCTTTTTGCTTTTACTATGTTAAAATGAATGGAAATATATAAAAATAAAAATAAAGAATTTAAGGCTTGTGCTATTAAGGAATCGTCATGTCAAATATAAATCTCAGTCACTAAACACAGTTAAACAAATTGTGTATTAATCAAGTTCATTTTTTTTTTAAATGTATAACACTTGTACATTAAATAAAAAAATGCATCGTGTCTTTTTTGTAAAATACAAAGAAAAAATATATCGAAACCCATAACTCCGAAAAGAATTAATCACATTTTAAATGGAAGAAAATTAAGAAAAAAATTAAAAGAAAAGAAAAAGAAGAGATGGTTGGAAGTTTGTGTAGCCATGATCTATCAGAAAAGCTTGTCAAAGAGACTAATCTTTGCATGTGCTTAGGACCTAATAATGTACCAACCTTTGATTAAGTTATTCTGCTCTTTCACTAGGAGATACTTCGAAAACTCCATGAACTAATAGTATGATGAATTGAGCTTGGGATCTTCGAGTCTTTGCTATCCCCCAATCATTTTCTTGTTGAACAAGCTTAAACTTGTCCACTGATTATTTGATTAACTTATTTCTTTTTCATATATTGTAAAACTATGACTAAATTTTTTACCCCTTCATAAATCTATGAATTTTTATTATGAATAGATTGTTTATATTATCAATAAACTATAAATAATAATTTGATATCTTGTATAATTCTATTTACAAAACATATACAAGACAATTTCAAATATATATAACTATTTTTTTAGAAAATTTAGAAAATTGTACATATAAAAAATATAATTGCATATGGTTAAATTGAACCTTATACTTATATTCGCAAGCTTGTTCACAAACACATTACTATGTTTGAGCTTGTGTCATTTAATAGTCAAGTATAAACTTAGGCTTGAGTAGAGCTTGTTTACAAAACAAACAAACAAAAACAAATATTTTTTTTTCCAAACTAAGCTCAAATTATTCATAAACAAATTGGTTCATTTACAATCTTTTAATTTTAAAAAAACACACACTAACACGTCCAATGTTATAATTTGTTGATGTATACAATTATGAGTAGTGACATTTTTTTCCAATTCTTATTTACATGGATCTACATTTTTTTAATTGATCACTTCCAATCACACAAATCAAGATTATAGAATTAATTAGAAAAAATGAATGTGCTCGTGATATTGTTGTTAAGTGGCTACCATAATGATTCCATCACATGTAGCCTTATGCAAGACCCATCTTGTTAACATAGTCCATCCACGTGGGTACGCACCCACCATTGGACACAAAAACCATAAATAAATAAACAAATAAAGATTCTCATCTAAAGAGAAAAAAAAGCAACCAAATAAACAAAACTTTCTTATTCGGCAGAACCACACCCATATACACATATTGCAGCCGGGACCCACCAACCGATAGTAACCACACACGTGTCACCACATTCATTAAAACCCCAGATATTACAAACAACCACTGGACCCGACCCTTCATCGTGGACCCATATCTTTCACACAAAATCAACTGTGCAACGTGGCGGCAGTAGGACCCAGATGCAAAAAAAAGCGGTTGTGAGTAACCGCACCATAGCCACGTCACTTCACTCCCTTAAGAACAAGTTTGGTTGCTCACTCTTTCTTTGTCTCTCCATTTTGCTCACTTTTCATTTCTCACAAACCAAAACACCACAATCTGGTAACTGTAACCTTCAAAACAACAACCCCAAAATAAACAGCCAAACACATCCTTAATACACTATGAGTTTGAAGTAACTAACTTTTCAACTGTTAAAAGACCTTGGAATCTCTATCTGTCACTGTGAGTACTCCTTGCATTTTTTTTTTCCTTTGTAAAATTCATGAAACAGTTGAAGTTTATTGTAGTAAGGTACAATCTAGAAAATATTTTGGTCCCATGTTTTTTTTTTTAGTCTAAATTTTCTTTTGGTGGTTATTATTGGACAGGGGTTTTGTTAGAGTAGTCTGGGTGTAGAGAGTAATTGGGAAATGGCAACTGATATGGATCATCATTATCATCATAGCTATTGTGGCAATGAATGGTCACAAACTGAGGTACCATTAGAGGGCCAACAATCTCAGGTACACACTAAATTACTCTTTCAATAGCTGTCTTTTTTTTCTCTCTTTTTTTGGTTGTTGGGGAATTATTGATTGAATAAAAGGTAAAGTGATTAAGGTCAAAGATAGAGTTGCTTTTTGTGATGGTGATATAAATATATGAATGATTGTTGAAGTATTCAATTAAGCTGTCTGTACTATTTGAAGTAGTTTTGGAAAGGCTTAAAATTTGGTCAAATTTGGATTTCATACTATAAAGTTAAACAGCTGCAATTTAATTTGACTGAGAAGCAATGAACATTAGTGTCCTGCACCTTCCTCTCACAAAATGGCGGATCCCACATGTGAGAAGGAGGTGTAATACACACGGTGTACCAAATAATTTCTCATGAGTGTGATTTCGTCCATTATTTGGGGGAGTGTCATTTTGTGAAACCTTGAGAAAGGTTCGTGTAATATACCCATATGACTACCTATAAAGAAATTCTTTATGTGATAGACAAAGTGTTGACATTGTACATTAAAAGGCTATAACATGATCTCTTCTCTGTTTCTAGAAATGGAGACCATTTCAAGGTTCTGATTTTAAATGAAGTTGTACACCTTTAGATTTGTGATGTATAATTGAAACATGAACTAGATTTTTTTCAAATGGAAAGGATCCTTTTCCTAAAAAGTAGATGTGACTTGGAGTAGCTTTAACAAAAAATAGAAGGATGAAATTATTACCTTTTTAATATTTGAAGAACAAAAACTAAAACTTTCACAAATTTTTTTTGAAGCATTGGTTGGCTTGGTTAAGTTATCTAATATTTCGGAATGTTATTAGCAAGTATATTGTTCTGATGGAAGGCTATTCTGTTTTTGGAGAAATTTTAAAGCTTGAGAAATGAGTTTTAATAAATGTTTTGTGAAAATAGATTGATTGTATTTTACATGGACATCTAAATATTCTTTAGAGTAATGGTAAGGGTGAAACAAAGTTTATTACAATTTTGTTGCAAACTGCAATGGCTTTTATGTGGTGGTACAAATTAATTTGTGGAATGTAGGATCGTGTGATGCACGTGGCAAGTCAATGTAGCAGCCATGTCTGTTAGTAACTTAATAATCTGTAAGTATATAAAGATGCTACAAGCATAACAAATTTCACTTTCTTGTTGAGGTGGCAGATTATGATTTCTAATATATCATTTTCACACGGGACTCCGCTAACATCACTTTTACTGCATACCAATCATGAACTGCCACCTTAGCAGTTGAGAAATTGGTTGTGGGCTTAGACTTATTGGTAAGGAAAATTTGTAAGAACTATAGCAAATTTCTACTCTTCAAAAGTCTACTTGGTTTCCAAATTATCTGAGAAAAATGAAAAAAAATATAATTGGAGCATTATATTTGTTGTAATCTAGATATAGTTCAATTGACTTTTGTATTTGACATTTAAACATACACTGATTCTTCTTCTTTTTCCCACTTTTCTTGTTCTCTAGCCTTTTTGAGTCCAAAGGCTCAAGTTGGGAATTTTGGATGGCCCTAAATCTTGAAATTAAATGTGATAAGATGTTTTTACTGGGTTCTATGTTAACATTTCTGCTGTATGGTTTTGTTATTTTATCTAAATTTTACTTTGGCGTGCAGGTTGTTTCCATCTCTGACATTCTGGATCATGGTTCAATATCTTTTGGAAGATTTGCTGTCGAATCACTTGCATGGGAAAAGCGGTCAGTGTTCTCTCACAACAGACGTCAGGAGGAGCTGGAGAAGTTTAAGGCCCCTGGATTTGTTGCTCAAAAGAAGGCATACTTTGAAGAATATTACAAAAAATTTAGAGCTATGAAGGCATTACAAGCAGAACAGCAACAGGCAACACAGCCTGATTCTTGCCTGGTGGCAATGAGCACCATCACACAAGTGGAAAATGCTGTCAATGCTGACTTCATGAAAGAGGAAAAGAAGCCTATCAATGTCAGTGAAAGACAGGTCTTAGAGAATGATGCAACTAGAGGCATTCTGGATAGTTCAAAAGATGCTACCAAAGAGGAATTAGGTTGCTGTGGTAATGACAATGACAAAGCTAGCCTGACAAATGAAACCAGTGTGTCCTTATCTGCCATTGAACTCCAACATTTTGTAAAAGAGGCTTCCTCCACTTCATCAGTCAGTAAGAGCTCAGAAACTGCCCAGCATGACTGCTCTGTCTCTGACAGAGCCAAGCATGATGCCATCAAGCAAAAGAAACAATCATCGAGTCTAAATGCTAAGGTAAAATGTTGGATTTCTAATTTGTGTCTCATTTCCCCTTAACCGATGATATCAAAATCTGTGAAAAGATTCTCACTTTGCTTGAGGACTATTTACTTATTAACAGACTTTAGAGGCCAACAAATTTTTTTTTATGTATTGCAAGGTGGTTCTCATGTTTGCTGATCCATAAAATGAGGGTCTCCTTTTTTTCGGTTCCATTAATTATATAGGAGATTGAAAAGTAAGAAAAAATATTAAAATACTGTAAGAAGAAGATTTTGACAGCCTCATAGTCATGGTGAAACTCTGCCAAAAACAAAATTCTTAATGTGTTTAGACCTGATTACTAAATAGCTGTTATACTGCTGTATGCATTGTCTTGTTAATTGGAACTCTCTTGCTGTATCAAGTTGTGGTCCCGTTTATATTTTGATTGAACTTGTGGTTAGTTGCTAAAGTTTGCTAATGTGCAATAGATAGGTGATTTTCTGTTACTCAGTTTTAAGTTGTTCTACCAGGTGACAGTTGTGTCTGCTGAAAACAGAACACATTTGGACTACAGAATTACCAAAGGTGCCGTTAAGCTATCTGAGAAGCCGAAAGTGTCTATCAATGATAAAATTGCTGGCAAGAAAGATAACGGTCTTGTTTCAAGCAAAAGAAGTACACCTAAGATTGCAAAAGACATTAGTTCCAACAATGTTTACTCAAATAGACAAAATACGGAAATACGCCCCAATGCCGCTGTTCTGCGCACTTCATTAGTGAGGGCTAGCTCAGTGACATCTTCACCCATTAGTATAGTTGGTCAGGTGAAGGAAATTTCAACTTCCAAAGGGTCAGTAGACAAGTTCCCAACAAAGTTGCCACTCCATGAACGATCCACCCAGGTAGACTATCATGGTTGTATTCATATTGAATTTTAGTTCCTCTGCTGATGGCTTTTCTTGCTGGTTGCGTTCAACTATATATGCAGAGCACTACAAAGAAGGCTTCTGTTACTGGTGGTTTGAGAAAGAAAGCTCTGGATAACAGGAGGTCTGGTTTCACCAATTAGAATGCTTCTCTCTCTCTCTCTCTCTCTCTCTCTCTCTCTCTCTCTCTCAACAACCCCCTTTCCCCCCAAACCCCTCTCCCTCCCCTCACTCCCTCACTAATCTGAATTGTTTGTTCATTTTCAGGAGCTGTGATGGAGTTGGTAGAAAGCCTTTAGAGCCCAGTGGCTGCCAAATTAGAGCCAATGGCAGAGTATCCGAGAACCAAAGACCGAAAATAATGTAATGTGCTATATCCATTTACATTTGTTTTCCTCAGATACTGTCACCACCATTTTTTTTTCTTTTTTCTGATTTTTCTTTGCTTGTGTGATATTCTAATGGTTTGGAAATACAAAAGGTCTATGAACCTTCGTGCTCAGAATAATGTAAATCAAAATTATGGAATTGAAGCTGAGCAAAAGAGTAATGTCAAAGGACTGCAGAAAAAGGTAATTCCTACTGGATATGATTTAGTTAAGCATGCATACATTTGCGTACGACGTTTCTGCATTTTAAAGATGTGATCGTTTTAACTAGGTTCCTCTAGGAAGCTTGGACCATTGGACTTAGAATTATCCTAATCTCAGCGTCCATTAGCTTGAACACATTGAAATGGTCAAAAGATCTTGCATACACTAGGAATCTCAGGATCATAGAGAACTTTGGTTGTAAGGATTGCATTTACAAAATTAATTCATGAAGCATCATTTTAAAGTATTTAGTATAGGTTCATGACATCTCTAATGGTTTCTAGGCTACTACCTATTATAGGATCTCCAATTTGGAGAAGATGGGCAAGTTAATTTCTTATCCATCTTTAGTGATTTAGTTAGAGATTTGGTATTACTGACAGTATGTTACACCTCCATCACCTGGATCACAAATGTGGCCTACCAAGACATCAATACAATGACAATGAAAAGCTGTGCTGGTTCTTGCTAGAATTTTTGGCTTGTTACTTGAAGAGATTTATGGCGCGGACGATGAAATGTAGTTTTATGATTGACGAGGTTCGATCATATTGTTCAATAATACTTGAGTTTAATCGTAAATCTATACCTTAATGCCTAAGACATGACTGATTTATGAAACTATGTTTTTGTTATGTTTAGTTTGAAGAGGCATGCATTCTGGTAATGAACATTCTTCTGTTTGCTATGTATAGAGGAATTTTCAGTGTTGGATGCACAGATCATGCTTGCATTTTGTTTGTGTGCAGGGAGACGAGAAAAGTAATGTTGGGCTTGGAAAAGATTCAAAATATGCATCATCTACCTTGTTCACCATTCACAAGGCTCCAAATCCAAAACCAGTTCCTAAGGTCATATTTCTATTCTTTCTTCAAAGGGTTTGGAAATTACTGCAGAAAATTAGGACATGATTTTATTCCTTATCCATTCTATCTTATGTTATTCTCTTTTATTAATTGGAATAAAAAATCATGAAATTGTGCCATCATATAACAATTTGATCAACATTTCCAGATTGCATTACCAGAATCTGCAGATCTGACCCATGCAAGAAGAGAACCAAGGTACCATATGCTCTATGTTACTCTTCAATTACTATCCCCCTACTAATTCTTAAACATGAAGTATACAGTCGTTTAAATTTGAGCATTTTATGAACAATTGATCATGAGTAAGATTTACCTCGGATTAACATGCCCAAATTCATCTAGGCTTTTATGTTACCCTATTGTGATAGTGACTTGATTGCAATGCAGACTGAAGATGCCAAGTTGGCGGTGAAATTGAAACTCAAGGGGATTCGTGAATTATCATAGCCCAGGAATCTGAGGCTGTCACTTGTCATACTCATCACATTTGCAATCGAAGGTATCTGCACCGGATTTTATGAATTCAGGGAAAGGTTTCAAGCTGGCACGAATTATGGTCTCAAGAAATTGCAAGAAACCAAAAGGAGAACCTTAGAAGGGGTAATTCAAGCATATGAGATACATATTTTGTAGAAGCAGCTACAAAAAAAATGTAACATTTAGGGCTTAAAATATGTGACAGAAATTAATGATTGTATATAAAGTTCATGCTTTTATGGATCATAAGGTTGTCATTAACTTCAGAAGATAGACCGAAAGTATTTCAAATCTTCTAACATTTCAAATTGAATAAAAACATGAGATCTTATGATGCTTATTAGTTGATTTTGTATATATACTCAAAATATATTTGAGAAATATATATACACAAAATGTATTAATGCTTATTAGTTGATTTTGTATAATATCTTAAAATAATATTAAGGTAACGTAAGTATGCATGCATGCTACTAAATTGGAATATAGTAAAAGATATAACTTAACCAAGAGTCATGTAATTTAATGGCATTGTTTAGTCATTTTCATGTGGAGAACATGGAATAAAATTAAAGTTATCAATTCCATTCCATTCCGGTGAAAAAATTATGTGCTAATTAATCAATCGGTAAGAATCAACCAAATTCCATCTCAACCTAAATTCCTACCCCATTTTAGTCTAATCCACCCGTTTAGGTCCATTTCACTCAATTTTTGATAAATGTTGATATGGGCCAATATGTGAACAAAATATTGGCATTTTATGGGTACTTTTTATTAAATTTGAAATTTGAAATTTGATTTGATATTGTATATTGCCGTGAAAATTTTGAGAAATTAATTTGATTCTTCTTATTTTTTTCTTGATTTGATCTTTGAAATTTAGTCCTATTAGACTCAACTATTGATTCATCCTAAATTAATGGACTCCTTGTTATCTTGTTATGTAACGAAATATTTTAAATTATATTTTCATGTAATGGTGATGTTAAAAAAACATGTGAATAATTGGTTTTGATTTGATAGTTTGATATGATATAATTATGCGATATATATATATATATATATATATAATAGTATACTCATGATTGTCATATAAACTCTTTTGTGATATTTCACTTTTGGGAAAGAGGTATCAAAATCAAATCTTTTTTTTCCATTGCGAGAGGAAACAATCCTAGAAAATATATAAAAGTATGTTTACTTGAACAATTTGCTTTATAATACAAAATAAAACTTCCATCTCTTAGCAAAAACATTTAATAGAATGAAAAATCCAATTGTACAATCAGCAAGACGAAATGAACAGTTAAAGTCTTTTAATTAGCATGTTTAAGAGAAGTTTGAATGTTTTTTAGCAGTAGAATTTAAAACTTAATCATCGAGTCCCACTGCTAATTAACTCTTCTCTAGATTTTATCTACTAATTACTCAACCTGTATGAGAATGAAAATTACATGAGCTAAGAGTTGGTAGAGTGCTCATAGACCTTGATTTTGTTTTGTCTCGCCAAAGAATATAAGGACCCAAAACCCTACATAATCCTTAATTATATACCTATTTAATTTTTCTCAGACAAAAGAATATATCTATATCTGGATATATATATATATATATATATATATATATATATGATCTTATTACGTTAGAATCCAAATCACAATGATCTTTATAATAGGTAATTTTTATGCCACTTTTCCACGCAATATAGGACTTGACCTTACGTAGATCAAATATTGCAAATATATATAAATATATATATATATATATATCTATATATCTATATATATATATATATATATATATATATTCACCTTGTTAAAACTTAGGAATCTCGATATACATGAAAACAAATGGTGTGTCTTTTTTTGGGCAGTATGGTGAATGACACAACAAAGATACTTTACCGTGCACATTGTACCCCATTTCAATGTTAGAATTAGATTATAAGTATAATTCATGTATCAAAAAGATTATAAGTATAATTCTATTGAATCAATTCTAAATCAAAATTCCAAAGTCAGTGGTCTTCTTCAACAAAGAGAAGTTGACTTTATATATATATATATATTCCGAATATTTTATTGACTTGTATGTATTTGTTACTGTATTGTATACACTGTACAGTATACTCACGATTTTCCTAAACATTTTTTCAATTTTTTTTTTGGAAAGGGGATTAAAATCAAAATTTTTTCTTCATGAGAGGAAACAATCCCAGAAAATAATAAATTAATATTTTCTTGAACATTGTGCTTTATAATTCAAAATAAAACTTAAGCAAACATTTTGCTTGATATGTTAGAATCCAAATTACAATAAACTTGTAAGATCACATGGTGATTTATGCCAATTTTTCACGCAATATAAGAATCGACCTTACTAGGTCAAATATTACAAATATTTTTTCAAAATATTTGCATGATCATATTATTTGTCAAAACGTAGGAATAATGATACGGTGAAGATATTTTACCATGGACATTATCACATTACCGCATTACAAATGTGAGAATAAGATTATAAATATAATTCTCATGAATCCATTCTTAATCCCAATTCCAAAGCCAAAATCCATTTCATTGTTGGTCTTTCCTTCTTATTCTTCTTCTTCAACCAAGAGAGACCAAAAATCTTCTTCATTCCTTTGTTTGAGTGAGTGAGGAGAAATGGGGAAATCAATGCTTCTCCGAGTGTATTACGCAGCCCTTCTATTCCTATTGACAGAAGTGTCAAGGTGGAGAAAATCCTCTAAGTGGTAAATAATTCACTTAATCTTCCTACTTGTTTTTTTATTCATAAAACTTCACTACTATGATTCAAAATCTTAAACATGCATTTTAATATTTTATAACCTTTTTTCCATTAAAAAAAAAAAAATTCAATCTTAAACATGAATGGAATATGCTACTCTTATATATTCTTTCTACTTTTATGAAAACGGTAGGGAAGAGACTAGTTGTAGTAACCCTCGTACCCATTGTATTGAGGATCCAATATAGAAAGTGGAGCCTTAATGAGTTCACAAAGGTTTCCCAAATTTTAATTTTATAAGCCCCATCAATATTTTTTGGCCTACTATTTGTGCCTTTTTTTTATACAGCATTACATTTTTATTTTTTTTATAATCTTTTTGTCCATTCATTTCCTTCTCTTACTTGTCTTAAAAATAACACACTAATTATGCTTTTGTTGTAGCAAGCGTGCCATAGAGGAGGCTCAACTTCGTCTTGCTATTTTGAAGAGAAGGATGAATTCAATTATACGACAGTCTCGTGCTGATATTGCTCAGCTCCTACAGCTTGGCCAGCAAGAAAATGCCTTATCTAGGGTATGATTTCTTCTCATTTATGTATAGTGACATTAATCACCAAGTTTTTGTTATTGGAATTATATGGTTGAAATTCTTTTCAAAATTAATTTCTTTATTAAAATTATGGTCCTTGCACAAACTCAAGATCTATAAGAGATGTTCATTCAACCTAACAAAATTATGAGACCGATCTAATCCAATCCAAAGTAACTTGACACCTTTGTTGGTTTTTATGGGTTAGGTTGGGTTGTGATTTTATTTTGAACATCAGGTTGGGTCAGGTTTAGGCTAATAGTTTTTCTAACCCATTCGTTCCACAATATGTATATTAGTTTATATTATTGTTCTTATTATAATTTTTAGTATGACTTATTTTGATATTTTGAGAATTATTTATTTAAAATTTTAGAATATAATATAGACATGTTAATTTTTTTTTTAAAGCTTAACTATTTTATGAAAATCCAAATTTTTATAAGTCATTAATATATAAATATAATCCACCTACTCAACCTGACCAATGTGGGTTGGGATGGTTTGGTTTCTACTCATATAATGAGTTGGAAAATTTTCAACCCTACAAGGTTAGATTGGGTTGAAAAAATCCTTCAACTTGACTCATGCACACCTCTAAAGTTTCTTCAATTTATAGTTTATTAATAATTATGAATTTCAAAAGCTAATCAGGGACAAAATTACCATTTAAGTATACTCTAAAATATTTGTACGTAGGTCAAGACTATTTTCTTTCGAGGTTCGGGCTCATGAATGCTTTTTTTAACCTTTTAAAATTATATTTAGGTCAAGAAAGTCTTCAAGGATCAGAAAATATTGGCAGCATATGATGAAATAAATTATTGCTGTGAATACGTACTCACCAATTTCTCTCATATTTGCCAACAGAGGTACATTATCTTGGACTCAAACTTTATTAAATTTCAAAAGGTTTGATTACATGTGATCGACATTGATTAGTTTGTTGAGTATTCATAATTTCATAGACAATAATAAAATGTTGCTCTAAGTCCTAGTTGATATTTGCAGTGACATACGATCCTTGCCCATTGATGTTCGCCAAGCTTTGGCAAATCTGATATTTGCTGCGTCCAGACTTGGTGAATTGCCGGAGCTACGTTTATTCAGTCATTATTTCAAAGGGCGCTATGGTCGTAAATTTGAGACTGTCAATGTCCAATTAGGACAAGGACATCTTGTGTCATTCCAAATGAGGCAGAATCTATGCAGATATGTGGTACCTATTGATCAGATTGTCACATTGATGAGTGAAATAGCTGAAGAACACACATTTCATCCAAGCACTACTACTCCTTTAGCTAACAAAAGTGACATTCAATCATGCCCTTTATCTTGGGATAGTGAGAGAAAGAAGACTCCTAGCATGGTCAAAAATCATCACCATTCATTTCATACTTCTAATCATGAAGAGCTAAAGGACAGCCCAGCTCGCTTGAGTCATGTCCATCCAAAGCTTCCCAACTACGAAGATGTGGTGGCCAAAATGAGGGCTATAAAGGAAGAGCATAGGCGATGTGCTATGTCTGCAGCACATGTGGAAGAGGGAACAAGAGATGCAACTGAAGTTAGACTCTAGAAGTGGCCGAAGATAAAGCAGAGCAGCTGAAGACAAATGCCTCAAGTGTCGTATTTGAATTAATTGATAGTTTCGTATTTGAATTAGGATGTTGTCATTAGTTGTTGTTATCAATAAACTTCCTGGAGATAGGACTCATCTTATTATCTTGGATAGACTTAGCTATTAGGTTAGTTGTTATCTTTTTAATTGGGGTTATCCCTTTATTTGAGTTGGTTGTGGTTGATGTATTTAAACTACGAGTTATGGAATAAGAGGCAAGCTGATAATATTTACAAAATTCCTTTCTTTTCTCTTTGTTCTTGGAGGGTTGTCGCCTCGAATACGACTAGTTATTTCTATTCATTCAACCGGGTCACAACACGATGTAATGATAGTTTCTCGAATTGTTGAATATTATGAAAGTACCAATAAATTTTATGTGAATGTCATCTGATTTTTGATAATTTGTAGGATCGGTTTTAACACTTTTTCTTAGTAGGTTATGGTGGATGTCACTCCTTTTTGAAAATTTGTGCTCTTAACTCTTACGTAGTATTGCTCAATAAAGTTTGATTTTCTTCCCTCTCCTTTTTTTTTTTTAATTATTTATTTTTAAGATCATTACTGTGCTAATGATTTTCTTGGTTCAATAAATACAAATGGATAGGAACAATTGATTTTCTATGGATTTTTAACTTGGATTGTTGAGTTGTCCTACCATTTACTAGAAATGTTGTGTCGATTTCATATTTAATCACTCTTGTGACCCAAAAGCATTGGATCGAATTTGACCAATAAGGCATCTATAATTTTATTTTTATTGCATTTTTACTTGGGTAACATCAAGGATTGGATAACTGAATGCTATAAATACCACAGGATTGGTGAATGAGAGACTGTATTTTTTGATGAATGAGACTGCATTTTTCCACACCAAAAGAGCCTGGTTTACAACATTGAGCAACTTGCAATATAAGTGAAAAATTAGTCTTGACGCAAGTTCAAAGAGTACTTTCTATCATACATCATATAAATACATTAAAACCTACAACTACATCATATAAATCCAAAATTATACAGAGTGGAGCCTGATCCTCGAAAACGATTGGAACCCGTTCCTTTCATCTAACATCTGCTTCCACTGCTACTTTCACGCCCACAGCGGCTGCTTCTTCTTCCGCTGCTGATCATACCCATTTAACTTTGCCTTTGGGTCAGGGATCTTAAAGCTATGCCAATCTATGCATTCTTGGTGCGTCAAATGATACCCACAGAAAACGATATCAAAACTCCGTTGCCTTGACCCAGACCCTGAACCTGAACTTGACCCAACTGATGACATCGACGATGCGAAATTGGGAATAAGGGGGCAGGCTTACTTTAGGGTTAGTGTTAGGAATTAAGATGAGAAGAGTAATTTAGGAAATCACCGCTAATTCCTTACAAAATAAGATTACTCTTTCAGTAAAAAGTTCATCTCAAATTTCTTAAAAAATAAGATCACTCTTCCGGTTAATTTTTCAAACTCAACTCTCACATTTCTCCTATATTTCATTCACCCCAAGTTTTTAATTTTTTTTTCCCCTTTATCCTTACCTTAGTCTCATGGTTTTCCCCCCCCCCCCCCCCCCCAAATCTCCTCTTTTTTATTTTGAAAAATCCTGTTTGGCAAGCCATCTCAAACTCACATTTTCACATTTTAAACAACATTACACACTTTTTCACACACTTTTTCATCCACACGTATTTCAAAAAACTACAAACAACATTACTTAAACTACTCTACCAAACAACTCCTAAAAACTCCTACTATAAAAAAAACCGTTACTATTCTATATCCTCAACTCTCTTATCTCTCCCATATTCCACTCACCTCACGTTTTTATTTTTTATTTTTTTTTCCTTTATCAAGACTTATTTGTTTCTACCTTAAAAAAGAGAGATTTATCTGTTTCTTTTGTCCCTTTTTATTTTCAATAAAATTTTCAGTTTTCTTACTCTAATCTTACAGTTATTTTTCTTTTTTCCAAATCTCTTCTTTATTTTGAAAAAAAAAAAAAAACTATAAAATCACTACTATAACTTCTCATCCATATCCTTAAATTTAGGCACCACCATATATATATACATATATATATTTTCCTAAATGGCAAGCCAGTTGCCAAACAGAACAAAACATAAATAAATATTTTCTCGCTCTCAGCCCTGCTTCTGCATGGCATTTTATAATGAGTTCCAAACAAGAATGCTACTATACAAATCTACGGAAAATTATTAGATACTCCCGGAGTACCATAAATGCGTACTCCTTCCTCTCACATAAATGGTGGGTCCCACGTGAGACCCACCATTTATGTGAGAGAAGATAATACGTATTTATGGTATTCCGGGAGTACACAATAATTTCCCTAAATCTATTGGCACTTTACGAATCTTATTGCTTATGGCTAATTGTTGTGACCATATTAACCATACGTACTAATTGGGACTGACTCATTAAGGGATAACATAAATAATTTTAAAGAAAGAATCACATTTACAACAATAATCACACTCAATGAATGAGAATACATAGTTGAGGCATCCATTATCAACAAATTTGCTTATACGAGACCTGAAAATAAGACTAAGCTTCATGCTTACCACTTTCATTCAATGAAATACCAGTATTTGGATCAATGAGGAAAGGAAACCTGCATGGATAATAAGAAGCTCTGTAAATAGGCAAAATTCTGTGAATGTGAAGAAGCGAAAGAAGGAAGAAACCTTATCCTTAAATGTCCAAAAATGACATGATGACCTAATACGCATAACTGATTGTTATAAAACAAGTTGAATTATGAAATCCGGTAGAGAATTACATATTGCTCTTTGCCACCGGATCTTCTAACTATTTCTCTATGTCTTGGAGAGCCTTTTGGACCGCCAATGAGTTCAAATTAGGAAACTAAATGACAAAAGGGCATCAATAAGAAAATAATTTCCAAGTTTTACAAACAGGGCTGAAATATAAAGGACATAAAATAGTTAATCCACTAATATACTAGACATATTGTCTTCTCTAAAAAAAATTTACATCCAGCCATACAAGACAGTTTTAACAAATTATTAATATCTGCTTGAATGAGTTTGAACGAAGACTTCCACTAGGTATGTAGGATAATTATCAACTTGAACATATATATATATATATATATATGAGTTGGGTTCAAGTTATACATGATATAACTCTAAGTAATATTACATTACTCAATATTTTTTAATAGGATGGCAATTTTGACAAATCCACCATTGAATTACATTATCTTCATATATTCTCCATATTTCAAACTTCAAATGATATATCTTGTTTTCAAACTTCAAAAAAACCTAGGATTTGCAATGCAGTTTTGCCTACATTAGGCCGCATTATCTTCAAGGCTCATCGTTGATAGTATATGTTATATATTACATCGATAAGTGGGAGTTGATAATTTGAAGTTTGAAACAATGGTAACTGTTTTTTTAGAATATTGTTACCATATGTGGTACATATGCTTGTTTATTTTAATGAAAATAAATATATAAAGTTATGAGACTTTGTATTTTTTGCTTCGGCTTATAAGAATTTCCTTTGTTATGATTTTTTTTTGGTTATAGATAGCATAGTACTTCAAAATTTATCAAATATATGTTATTTCCTTCACGTTGATTGTTTTTATCATCAGACTAAGACACTAATTAATTTTTGGTGTTGATTAGAATTGAACCCAAATTTCTTATTAGATAACAAAAACTTTATCAATTGAGATAACTAACACCCACTCCTTGTTATGATTTAAATAAAGTAGATTAGGTGTGTCATATGACATGCACAATGAAAATTTTGCAAAAAATTGTATCAAAATCTGAATGAGCAATAGACATGCAATATTTAATTGAGGACATGTTAAAAGAATATAGAAGAGCGCCGCATTAGCTAGTAGTAACATATCTATCCTGATAATTCGATAGTGACAATAGAGGAGAGGGATTTGAATCGGGGATGTCATAGACACATCAGAATATGCCAACTAATTGAATTTGCCAATATTATGGATAATGACAATAAGCTAAAGGTGTTTATTTTGGATAATGTTACTAATGTGAGAAGTGCAAAGAAATATTTGTTTTAATTTAGTTGATTGTATTTTTATTGGTCAATTGTATTTTTGTCACTCCTTTTTGAGAATTTCTGCTCTTAACTCTTACGTAGTAATGCTCAATAAAGTTTGATTTTTCTTCTCTTTCCTTTTATTTATTTATTTATTATTAATATCATTACTGTACTGATGATTTTCTTGGTTCCAATAAATATAAATGGATAGGAGCAATTGATTTTCTTTAGATGTATAACTTGGATTGTTGAGTTGTCCTACCAATTACTAGAAATGTAGTGTGTCCATTTCATATTTGATCACTCTTGTGACCCAAAAGAATTGGATAGAATTTGACCAATAAGGCATCTATAAATTTTAGTTTTATACTTTTATTGCATTTTTTGCTTAGGTAACATCGTGGATTAGATAATTGAATCCTATGTATACCACAAGATCGGTGAATGAGAGGCGGTGTTTTTTGTCTCTTTTTGATGAAAAGAGACTATTTTTCCACACCAAAAGAACATGGTTTACAGCATTGAACAACCTGCAATATGAGTGTAAAATTGGTCACGATGAAAGTTCAAGGAGTCTTCCTATCATTTATCGTATAAATCCATTAAGACCAACAACTAGATAAAATTCTTAGCTAATAGAATAATTTGCAATTTTGTATAGTTTTTATCCACACATTTGAAGCTAACATTCAAATTGTTCAGAGGAAGCATGCTCAATTTAGTCTCAATTATCTTATATTTTTAAATATAATAATGCAAAATCATGTAACTGATTTTAACTTATTTGTCAAGAATTCATAATCAACCTCAAAATTTTGGGACTAAGGTTTTGACGTTTGTTGTTTGTTATTGTACAACAATGCAAAATCATTGATAGCCTCAATTTTTTTTGATCTTCCAAAACAAATTATCATAGGTCTTTATGAATTTAATATCAAGATTAATTGTAGCTGCCCACCTTAAAACTATAAGGGTAACTTTCAATTATTAACCCTAGATTAGTCTCAGTTATTTTAAAACCATATAAATTAAACCCTAGATTTTTCGGGTTTGATTTGGGAGTTTTTAGGATTTAATTCGTGACATTCTTGAAATTTAAAATCTAATATGAAACTTTTTAAAATCTATTGAGTTTAATTGAAAACTTTACTAAAAAAATATATATGATAAAGTTACTAATAATTTTTTATTTAAAAAACCTTATCAATTAAGGTGACAATAAATATGATTGGTGTCACGTCAATAATATAATAATAATTCAAATGGTAATATCCTAACTAGGGGTATTCATCAAACCGCAAAAACCGCACCAAAACCATCCGCAAAATGGCATAACCGCACCGCACTGCAAGTAATAGTGCACCGCACCACACCGCATGGTGCAATGTGGTTTGCGATTTTATAATAAGAAAACTGCACAAATCTCACCGCACTGCACCCTCTTTATATATTAATATATTTATTTATTTTTAATATTAAATATATTATTAAAAGTTTAATAACCCTAGTTTTCAAAAAAAAAAAAAATGTTTAATAACCATAGCAAGTGTTGACTAGAAAAGCCAACCTAAAATAAAGAAAAACTAGCTCAATAATTTAAAACTTTGGCCAAAAAAAGAGAAAAATTAGTTTTGGACTAAGTGAGCGTTTGGTTTCAGCTGAAACCAACGTTCACGTTTTCATTTCACGTTTATGCACTGTAGCGGTACTGTTCACATACTGTAGCAACACTGTTCACGCGTTTAAAATGGGTCCCACGGTACTTTTCACACATTTAAAAATTATTTTGCTACAGTGTTTTCAGTTTTCAATTTTCAGTTTTCAGTTTCAGTAACAATAAGTTCAATCCAAACGGACTCTAAGTAAGAAAAGCCCAAAATTTGAAAAATATATCGATTTCAAACCGCATCTTATACATAGTATTGCACATATGACTACAAAAATGAGATGTGGTGCGGTTATGATTTGACTAAACTCTAAACCGCACCACACCGCACCGCACATGTGACCGCAAAAACAAGGTACAGTGCAATTATGATTTTAACTAAACCACGCCGCAAAGTACGGTGCTAAAAATGGCTCAAAACCACACCGCACTACGAACACCCCTAAATTTCTAACACTACTAAGATTTAAAATATAACTATAAGGTAACTCGTGCAATGCACCATAAAACGATTTCTCACTTTTACTTTTTTAAATCTAAATATAAAATTTAACAATTATTAATAGAAATTTATTATGATTTTATTTATATATGGAATGATGTGTATCAAGCAAACACAATCAAACAATATACATTCAACCATATAAAGAAAGTACATGTACTAAAAATTCTAATTAATCGAAGTTTTAAATTGACTAAAAAATATAAATGGTCAAACGCCTTTAATTTTATAATATTTTTTAGATTTTTTTATAAAAAAGTAATATTATAGATTATAGATTATAGATTTATCCTAATTTTACTCATAAGATGGATTTATTAGGAAGACCTTTTTGCAAAAACAATTAAAAATTAAAAAGAGTTCATCGTGAGTCACGCCACTGATCTTTGGTCTTGTAGATTTTGGTTATATAAGCTTGTGTATATGTTTATCCAAAAAAGCTTGTGTGTATAATCCAACTTCCCATGAAAACCCTAATTTGTCCTGAACGCTAATATTCTCTCCAGCCCTAACCATAACCATGAATCCCTTTGATGAAAACGAGCCTTATTGCCACTTAAATCAGTTAAATGTGCCTACGCTTCATGTGCCGAAAAACGAAGCCGCAAAAAACCCAGACCCTTTAACCCTCCCTGAAGATACAGAAATCTTGGAAGCCACGGAAGCTTTGGAGGTACCTGTGGAACCAGAGTTTGAGTTGTTGGCTGCCATGGATTCAGAGTCTGACAAGTACTTGTATGGGGATTCAATGTCTGACTTGGAAAGTTATTATGCCCCCAAAAACGATGATATCATAGTGCCTCAAAATCCCAACATGAGTGGTGTTTGTGACATGTGCTTGAATAGGCTGCCTGAGAAAGGATACTGTAATTATGGGTAAGGACTCAATCAAAGAGAAAATTGTAGTTTTCTCTCTAATTTAGAATGAGACACTTACATTAGTCAAAATTCAAACTATTTATGTTGACTTTCCTCTTTTGGAGGACTAAAATAGCTTTAAAAATTTTGAATTTTTTATTTTACCCTTCACTTTGTGTCGACATCTCGAAAACATAAAGAAGATTCGTGCGATTTTCCCCTATAAATGAAACATATTGATCATCGAGGTTGAGTTGAAAAAAAAAGAAAAAAAAAGAAAAAAGGAACTTCTTGTCAAGACTGATGGATTCAGAGATATTTTAATATAATGCTATAATTAATTGTTTGATTATTTGATCTTCTCATGTTCAATTCGTCAAATATTTTAGTCAGTCTATCCATTCTTAAATTTCTGTTAGGCATTATATGTATTCAAGTAGTTATTATGACTGATCAAGTAGCTAGAATAACTTTATTGTTATGTTTTCATAAATATTTTCAGCATTTAATTTTTCCTCATTCTTTCTCTATTGAACGCCAGTAATTTGCTATGTTAAAGATGTTATTCCTCATTTTTTTTTTTTTTTTTTCCATTATATTAATAACTATATATCTATATCTGTGTGATGGGATTTGATGTTGTTTCATTAATATTTGACCATAACTATTCACAGTCTACACAATAATTCTTGCCAAAAAATATAGAAGACATCAAAAAAGACTCCCTAAGAAAAAGAAAATTGGAAATATAACTGGTAATTATGTTCTAAAAAAATCCTTGGAACTTTCATTAGCTAGAGCTGATAATATTGACTTTGACACTTGGATTGATTAATTAATCTACAACACAAGATAAACTTATTTACCACGTCTTTAAGGTGAACTTAGGTTAACTTTATTCGGGGTAACTTCGTCTAACTTCGATTTTATCTATAATTTTCTTGTTTTTTTGCTTCAGAATTGTACAGGTCATAATTTTATGTCCAATTAAGATTTATTATATACAATTCTATCAATAATTTTTCATGCATTAGTTGATAAATGAAGTCACGTGTATGGGTATATATACATAATCTTATTCCTCCTTGAGTGAAAGTCAATGATAATCATATAATTCTTTCTGATACTTTTAGATTAGCAAAAATATATCATATATGTGTACTTGACACTGAAACTTGATTATGTAAATGCAGTTTTGATAATCAAACATTTTGTAGCATTGAGTGCTGTGACAAACAGATTGTCGTTGACAGGATGATATCAACAGAGGCCAATTTAGCCAAGCTAGATCTTCGTGACGAGCCAAAACAAGTGAAGTTGTTTGGTGTTTGTTTAAAACACCCATAGATTGGCAGTAACCTAAGATTTGCTATGCAGTTTTGCCTACACTTTACATTATCTTCATGGCTCATTGTTGATAGTATATATTGTTTATAAGTGGAAGACAATGATTTGAACTTAATGGTAGTAGTTTAGTAAAATATAGTTACCATATGAGTACATCTGCAGCCTTTTCTTTTAATGAAAAATAAATATATAAACTCATGACACTTTGTAACTTTTGGTTCATTCTATAAGAATTTTATTTGCTATGATTTATTTATTTTTAGTAAATACTATAGTATTTTAAACCTATGACGTCCACTTTATGATAATTGTTCATTATCATCAAGCCAAAATATCAATAGTTTTGGTATTGGTAAAAGATATTACCAGTTCAGCTAATTGAAACTTACTCTTTATTTTGATTAAATTTAATAAATTGGGTATCTCATATGATATACACAATAAGAGTTGTCAAAAATTGTATTAAATTCGACTATAAGATATGCTATATTTAATTGAGAACATGTTTGGGCAGTTCAAGCATTCCAACCCTGTAAAGCATTCCAAGATGTCTAATATGCTCCCACAATATATACTTTTAGCCATTTACTTCTTCTTCTTTTTTATAAACTTCAATATATATAAATCAAACGGAAATAGGGGCACTACAGTCAACCTCATAAATTGTTCTTAAGACATCTAGAAGACTGAGTTTATTTAAAAGAAAATGACTTAGAAGATAAAAGGGAGAGCCTTGCAGCAGCTCACGCTGCTGAATTACAATCTCTCCTAACCCAACTGAAATTACAATTAGAAAAAACTCTCTTGAGACTAAGGATGCTAATGACCCATTGCTGATACTTGTTCAAACAAAAATCTGATATCTTTGCCTTTTGACCTGTGAGAAAATAGAAGCTCCAGAGGACCATCTTCCACAGCTCTCTCTGACAACTCATTTCTAATTCTAATAGCATTAGTTATCAATTAAAGAAGGTAAAGCATTCCTTGTGCGCAGAACTCTCACAAATATATCAGAGAGTCTTAAGTATAGTATTGTAATTTGATATATAAGACAAGAAGACCATAACTTCAATGTCTTGGTATAATATGAACCATCTCATTGTTGAAAGAACAGATTAAAAATAGCAAGAAAAATCTCATATTGAAATGCAAAACTTGTTTGTGAATCTTCCCAATGCATGGTTCCATGTTCACTAATCATGATTCAAACATAGAAAAGCAAGTCTAAATCATCAATAAGCCGAACACAAGATTCAATTAAATTCCCATGATAAAGAACAACTGAGATTAATGCACACATCAATCACATGTTCAATAGAAAGTTCTACCAAAAATTAGGAGCAGATTCTTACAATTGGTAAAAATCAACAATATTTTCAATGCTTTTCCTATTTTCCTTAATCTTCTTGGTAGCCAAATTTTGCATAAAGATATATACAAATTAATGTGAAGAGAAATTAGGGTGCTAATATTAAGTTTTACGAAACAAAACAAAAGAAAAGTGAGCACATTCTTAGCACCTATATCTAATGTAAAATTCCCATTGAGATCCCAAACTATCAACCTTCCATCATCAGTAGACAATGCCAACAGAGTTTCATGATCAGGATCCCATTCTTCCTGTAAGAAAAAATCCTGATTGAGGCATTTCAAACAATCTGGTTTTAACAAATTTATCTTAAAGAGAAATGATAAAGAGCACAACTTAGTATGGGAGATATCACAGGAAATTGCAATTAAGCATTACAGGTAGCAGGATAGCCAGAATTTAAAAATAAAATTAAAATTAAATAAATGCCTGCCTTTTTGTGCCTGTCAGATATATATGAAACAGAGTATTAGAAGAGAAGATGGGGAAAAAAAGAAAGAAACAACATATGAATCAGAATCCAAAATAGCTCAACTAATTTAAAAAGTGACTTTTTTTTATGACAAGGAGCCTCTTCAAGGCCAGCCCACTTCGTGTACCCAATCCTGTTGAGTAAACCCCAGATACACCACCCCGCCCACACCGCAAGAATTGTGTATCAGGAAATTTAAAAAGTGACTATATTCTATATATGTTAAAAAGTCCTTCAACAACAACAATTTAAACTTATGCAACATACAGACGCATAAACAAATTAACATAGAGCTGAGACTAGCAAGCAACACTAAGTATTCAATAAGAGGGATGGACTTGATTGTATCTACAAATTCACAATGCAATGAGTCAATCATTGCTTTAATAACGATTGTAAAAAATTGATTGACAAAGAGAATTTACTTGTACAAAGTTGTACCTTGGTGTAAAGCATCAGAATTTAGTTATTGAAAATAGACTAACTTGCTAGGCCTAAGCACCAACGGAATTTTACACATTATCTATCCAAAACATACAAAAACCTAAGTCCACTTCTATTATTACCTTTATTGGCAAGGTTTAATGCAACTTTACCATTGCTTATGCTTCAACAATTCCCTTAGCCTCCATCACCATTCTCCCCTTTGCCTAATTGATTAGGCTAAGGACATGAACTGAGCACAAAACAACAACCAAGTACTCTTTAGTAGCAGGGCTTTTACAGTTTTGTTTAATAACAAAATACTTAGTTATAAACCATATAGCAGATTTGTGGAAAGAACTTACCTTCTGCAGCTTCTAGAATACACATGGAAGTAGGATATTTCTGGTATAAGGAAGAACTTTGATTCAAAAACCTTGGAAAATGAGAACTAATACTCAAGAAACACCCATAGCTGTAAAATGAATATTAAAACCTGGAAGTGACTTTTAATTTGAAAGAGGGTTAATTCCCGGGTTTCCATTAGCCATAGGATCTCCAAATTGCTTGTAATGCTACTTTTGAAGCAATATAATGATCTTAAGGGAAAAAAGAGCATTGCATAAGAAACACATGAACCATGTGGTTCAACTTTTGGGCTACACTCATGAGTCAAAGATGGAAACAATTATTTGACAATGATAAGATAATGATAATACAATGTCTGTCCTCTCCCACTCTTAAACTGTTACCCCTGTTATACTCAAATTTAGATTCTCAAAGATGTAATACTAGTTCTGAGAAACAATACCCTTTTCCATACTACATTGGTTACAAAAGGTGTCTAGTATATTTAAGTGGATGATGCTGTCTAGTGTCTACTCCACCATGCAAAAGGCTTGGACAAACATTCAGGCTTATACAAACAAGTCAAGCTGAATTCCATGCAGCCTGGAAACCAATGTACAAGAACAGAAGGTCCCAGTAGGGCCAGTACCAAAAAATGTCGCTGCAGGAGACGTCCCAGCAGACTGGCAAACCCTTCTACCGATTGCTGGGAGCAAAAATCACAAAAACAATAGAGGTGGAATAGCATATATGGCAAAAGATAGAGATGGAAGCCTAATGTTCGAAGGATGCCACACCAAATGGGTGCAAATCCACCAGCATATAAGATAGATAGCTGCAAGAGAAGCCTTCACTAAGCATGGACCAGAGGAATCCAAATAAGACAGTGCTGACTCAATGCAGCCACACATTGGCTGTACCAGAAGAGATGAGAACAGCACCTTGCTTCTGCTCAGTTCTACTGGAAGACATGGACACATGGAGGAATTAGGGTTTTGCTTTTGGCTGTAGGATTATAAATGATGGCATACTGGCAGTGGTTTCCAGCTGGGCTGCCCAAGCCTCAGCTTTTTTTGTAAATCACTTAAGAGCCCAGTGTTTGAATTCTTTTCCTATAGTGGTATTAAAAAAAAAAACTTTGTGTATCCCCAAAAAAAACAAAGAAAAGAAATTCTGAGTTTCATGCTTCAGCCTACTCTCAGAAGCCTACCTTGCTCTCCTCATTAGTTGCTGCCTTGTCATGCAGAAACCTTGACAAGAATCAGAAACAAATACCTGTGAATATTTTTCTTTTTACAGTCAGATGATAGTTTCATCAATTGAACTAGTTTTATAATGCTCTACCCAGGATTTCAGGGATACACCATGAGCAGGAGCCCAGAGTCCAAGTAACTAAGAGAAATCCATTAGACAAACACATACATAAGTGCAAGGACATGAACACTATAAGCAGCTTGTTTATGTCTCTAATTCTGAAAGAAATGCAGCATAATTCATAATCTTATGACATAAGAAGTAAATATCTTCTTAAAATGACAAATTCAGTGAGCAAATTGCATAAATTTAATCATGAAGTTCTGCCCCTTGTTTTTTCTAGTTGATTGTGAAGGTGTGACATAATAATTTCACTAAGAATATCCCACTCAGTTGTGGTATTTCTAAAGATTGGTAGTAGAATCAATGATATTTAAAATTTAACAAAAGGCATCAAATTTGAAATAAATAGCAACAATAAATAAGCAAGCTCCAGGTCTCATAATATCAATCACTTGTAATAGTAATTGAGAAGTCAATTAACAGTATGGTTGAACAACATAATGTTCTGAAGGTAGAACTTGCCACTACAATATATATGCGGAAACAAATTGATAATTTGTCTTTTTTTTCAGTTTGTGTAGGTGTCCTGAAAATAAAATCATTTAACTCAAAAGAACGGTATATAGTTATCACCAAAAATGAAACCTCAAGCTCAATATAACTCAATTAAAAAAATTGAAGCTTACATGAAACAAACTTAGAGGAGAAGAACTTCATTACTTGTTCAATTAAAGTGAGAAATAAAATCCACTGGAAATGCTCTAATGTGTTAGCCTACAGAACTCATCCAGTTTCTAAACTTGGCTGTAAACTCAAACTAGAGAAGCTGCTCTTTAAGTCTCTGGCCAAGTCTTCCCTGCCTGCATTATTTAGATGACGCAAAACCCTCATATACACTGCAAAGTTTGGTCTGAGACCCTTTTTAATCATTTCCAAAAGAATATTTCGTGCAATGACCACATTTCCTTTCTTCTGATGAAGGCTTGCAAGCAGGCTGTAATTTAGATTGCTTGAGAACCTAAGCTTAACACTTGAATCAACCACGTACTTATATGCTTCCTCATATTTCAGTAAACTGAAATAACCCTTGATAAAAGCAGCATGTGTGCTATGACGAGGTTCAACACCATTTGACACCATCCTGTCAAGAAACTGGGAAGCAAGATCGGGCTTTCCAAGTCTAAACGAGTAACAAATAAATATCTCAAAGGTTAATGCATCAGGAAGCCAATCCCTTACTTGTATTTCTTCCAGTACCTGACTAGCTTCAACAGTTTTGTCATTCTTGCATAAACTACTAAGTAAATAATTGTAGCCAATGACAATTCGATCACAACAACCCCTTAGCCTCATCTCATCAAGCACTTCTCTAGCTCCTTCAAAATCGCATCTTCGACACTTCTCCCTAACCAAAACATTGTAATAAACTGCCTTCCTCTCTGTTATTTCCATCACAAATTCTGCCATTTCAAAGGAACCCAAAGAGACAAACATCTCAATCAATGAGTAAATCCCAGAGTTCCGGCATGACCCCCCAACTTCCTTCAACACCTCTACCACTCTTCTTACAGAGTGCATAATGGATTCCTTGTTTGAAACCAAAACAGGTAAGAACCCAAATGCCTTCTTGTTAAGACAAATTTTTCTTTTCCTTAACTCATTCAGAATACAAAGCATGGCCTTGTGGTCATCTAACCAACCACAATTATCAATAACCAAACTACAAATATCAGAATTGCAGTAAAGATCTGGCCGCGAACCTCTAATCCAATTAAAGAAACGCAATGCGGACACTCTTTCAAAATTTAAAACCCAAAAAACCTCAGTAATTGAATCAATAGATAAATTTACATTCATAGAATCCAACTTAGACTCCAAATCATTTTCATCCCTCATAACCAAGCCAATAATTTCCGAAACTTGCTTTCGAGTAGGTTTTGGCCTAATCCCATCAACACCCATTTTCCGAAATTTAACATTTTTAATAGAATTCATCTCACTCAACCCAGCTGAACCCGATGACACATCCTTAGAAGACACTGAAAACCAACGAGTGAATCTATTAACACAAGGTTTAACCAAACCTAGATTCCAAAATTGATGTCTATACTCATTATTGTTACAGCTATAGAAATGTAAATTTTGTGAAGATTGTGGAATTGGGCAGGTTATGGCGGAAAATAAGGATGACCCAGATGAGGAAATGAGTGGATACAGAGAACTGGAAGTGGGTTTTGTGTGAAAATGAAAATGATTGGAAATGAAGAAAATTTCTGGAGAGGAACTGGGTGAGACGAGGGTTTTAGGAGAGAGAAATGGGTGTGGGGAGTGAGAGAAGAGAGAGTAAACAGAGCAAGAGTTTGAGAAGTACCTGAGCTTCTTGTAAAGGCTTGGGATTTCCATGGTGGATTCTATGGTCTCAGAGTCAGAGCACACATTACTGACTGAGCTCACACACAGAACAAAGGCTAGCTGAGCGGCGAGAGTTCAAGCTGATTTTGCTGAGAGAGAAAAGTTTTTGACATTTTTTTTTTTTTTTTTTTTGGGTTGGGCTGGTGGAGATTTCTATATGGGCTGTATGGACAAATGGGGTTGGAATTGTAGTACATATCATGGGCTTCTTCACAATAAAATGGTATGGGCAAGTGAAGTCATGGTGCTATTTGGAAAATTTCAAATTATGGATTATGGTTTGGTGGAGATTCCACGCAAGTTTTTATAAATAATTTTGATAGTTATATTCTGAAATCTGAATTTTTTTTTTTTTTTTTTTGATAGTTATACTAAAGGAGGAGAGATTTGAACTCGTCTTTATTTGTCATTTGTGTTAGAATTGTGTGATTAAATAATTAAATTTACTATACTTTAATAATTTAAATTTTTTAAACAATCGATAATTTAGCGATTTATATTATAAAATTCTTAATAAAATCTTTTCTTTCTTAATATGATAACATAAATATTTGCATTTTATTGATCGTGTTTGTTTTATAATAGAAATGACCATGTGCTTGTTCATCATTATTGTAAAAAACAAAAAAAACAAAAAACAAAGGCTTGAACGTAAAAGGCAAAATTTTGCAAAATTTTAATTGAAAAAAAAAAAAAAAAAAACTCTAACGATTTTTATGGTAGTTTTAAAATATATGAACATTAAAATACGTTTATTTATTTTTATTTTTTAAACTCCTAACAATTCCAAATTTTAACTTTAACTTTGAAGTTATTTTTCCCTTTTTAAAAACTTCCTCAGGGAATTTAGAAAAATTACGAATCTGTCGAAAACTTATGTTAAAATATCTTAAAATTCTTAAAACACCTTTTTGTTATAATGCTCAAAACACACCAAATTTTTCATTCAATCATATAAAACAATTTATTATTCTTTTTTTTCAATGAACATTTAATTGCCATGAGTGCCATGAGTTTAGCAAAGCTCCGAACTGGTGAAGCCATTTTTTGTTATATCAATCACTAAAAAAAGCTAGAACCCAAACAAAGAAACCATTCATTGACTCGAGACTATAAAAAATAACAAAAAAACAGGAATGGCACGTTCAAAAAAGTCATGCGTAACAAAATTGAAAGGAAATTTCGACTAATAATACCACTAAACGCATAGAATTTTTGACTAATAATATTAGTAAACCCACATTTTGTCATAATTGTCCTACAAAATCTACAATAAACAGTTAAATACAATAGTATTAAACCATTAATCACAGTCAATCACGTAGAACAATTACGACAAAGCGGCTCGAGCCGGGGTAATATAAAACTGCCACGTGTATGACAAAAAAAGCTAGGGCTTAGAAATACTTGTTATCAAATTTAATACGTATAAAAGAGGCAATAACCGCGTGGTCTGTGGCACACCACGCTCCTTTTCTAAGCCACCTCTTCTCGAATATTCTTTCTCTTCCTAGAAATTTCAGCAAACTCTCTTTCTCTCTCTCATTTTTTAAGCTTTGCTCTTAAAAACCTCTCCTTTTCACTTCAACTTTCTCAGCCTCTACTAGAAGAACCGAAAAAAGAGAAAGAGAGAAATGGCGTCGTTTTCTGAAGCTCCACCTGGCGATCCAAAGGTCGGAGAGAAGATCTTCAAAACCAAGTGCGCTCAGTGCCACACCGTCGACAAAGGCGCTGGTCACAAGCAAGGTATTCACTTTTTTTTTTCTTCTGATTTTTTATTTTTCTTTTTTTATATATATTCGATTTGGTTGCGGCGTGTTTGGATCTGAGTGATAAATTGAAATTCAAAGTTTGTGACTTTAGCTCATGTATATTGGATATTTGTTGTGTGGTTTTGATCTGTTGAGATCTGTTTGGGTTGAATGAACTGTTTTTTTTTTTGGTTAATTATGAGGATGTAGTTGAAATGAAATTTGAATAGATCTGACTGGTTTTGATTCGAGTGATCTGTTTGGCTACTTAGAAAGTTGAAGAAAAAAATAAAAAAGAAGAATTTTTTTTTTTAATTTCTGTAATGTTATTCTCTGAATAGAAACAGTTTTTTGAGCTGGAACTCATTTTTGAAGCTGTTTAGTGATATGAGAATTGTCAAGTAGTCTTAAAAATATAATTTTGAAAGAGTTGGAGAAATAAAAATATAATTTGGAAAAAAAAAAAAAAGTGAGATTGCTTTTTTGTAACATGAGAAAGGTTTATTGTGTAAATTATGAAGACCCAACAAAAATAGGTAGCTTAAGGGTGGCCACTTTCGCTTGTTGATGAAGAATGTTATTTGGATTTTTAAATTGTTCTCTGATTTGTTGTTTAATGAGAAATTTCTTGTCTGAGCTAAGATTGTTGGACACTGCATTATTGGACGTTGTGATGGGTGTTGCGGAGAACATGTTTCAAGGTTGCTAAAATTCACAATATTTTGCTATTTCATGGATTTCATTACTAGGTTGGGCAATGATTTAAATTGTACAAAAAACAAACTATCTTTGGCTTTTTCTTTCTTTAGATGAATGCTCTGAGAAAAGTAACGTGTCTTATGGATATAACTTCATGCAGATGCACTTGTTAGTTTATTAATAAGTTTTGTAAATATGCTTTAGAATTTTTTGTGCTTACTTCTTTTTGAAAGCTGTTGTGATCGCTACTCTCTTGAAAGTTTTGGAGTTGTGTATAAAACTGTTCTAAATTTTCAGGTCCCAATCTGAATGGCTTGTTCGGAAGGCAGTCTGGTACAACTCCTGGGTACTCCTATTCAACTGCTAACAAGAACATGGCTGTGAATTGGGAGGAAAAGACATTGTATGATTACTTGCTGAACCCCAAAAAGGTATGAATCAACTCAATATAAAAGACACTTGCCATAATGTTAGAAAATGCAATGATCACCTTGCACATGTGTGTATGCAATAGAGAGAGTAAACTGAAGATAGTTTATCTTACTTTGGGAATATCGCCTTGCAATGTTTTAGAGAGCGGTTTTTCATTGGTGCGAGTATGCATTTGTGTGTGCAATAAATTCTTTTGGTGTGAGTGTTTTGTTGTAGCTTTCATTACTAAATCTTCTGATTTTTGTTTTTGTTTGTGCAGTACATTCCTGGGACTAAGATGGTATTCCCCGGGCTGAAGAAGCCACAGGATCGGGCTGACCTCATTTCATATTTGAAGCAATCTACTGCATCTTAATTACTCCCAGTCTTTTATTTTAGTTCCCCAATTCCATTTTGCAGTTGTTGGAGATTCACACAGTGCGGATAAAAGCACTATTTTTTACCAATAAATTAGACCATTTAGGTCTGCAATGCTCTTTTGTTTGTTGAGCTTTGCTTGGTCATTGCGTCCCAAGGAAGAGGTTGCTGTAATTGGCAAGCGGAACATTCATTTCAGTTAGTTTTTTACGGATATTTCCCGAATATACTGGGCTAATGATAAACTTATTTTGATTCTTGATAATGTTCGTCTGTGCTTGAGGATTAGTTTCTGATGTCATTTCCCTTGAACTGAAAATGTTGGAACTGAAAGTGATGAAAAGAATGAACATGTGGTTGGGTGCTTCTTCGTATCATGCCCTTTTTCAAAGAGGCCCTACGATCTAGATGATGAAACTTTGCCTTGCACATATATTCGGCAAAGTGGGTGATATGGTTGGAGCGAGCAAAACTCGTTCTTGAGGAATATTTTTTTATCTCTATTTGGATAGGTTTAGACAAAATTTTCTCTCTTTGTGCTCTCTGTTCAATGGTTGTCAAATTACTTTATGGATAACCTTAGACAAAATTTTATCAATAGTTTTTCTATGCTTTCTTACTGTCCATGATAACAAAGATTGTAGGAGGAAACAAAAACTTGAAATTGAAATGATTTCATAAGTTTAGAACTTTAGATGATCTAATTAAAAAATTGCAAACTAATCTGGATTTTTATATATAATTTATCGTTTTTTAAATAAAAAGAGTATACACAACCACGCAAAACACACATGGTAATCGAATAATCAACATGTATAATATTTTTTTTTATGTATCCTTAATTCACTAGTTATAAATACCCTTTTAAAAGAGTGTCTAATCTTGCTAAAAGGTTATTGCAAATTACAAATTTACACAAATGAGGTACTACTGGGTCGTTACTTGAGAGTTGAGTAGGATCTAAATGCTTTGATTAAGGCAATATCATACTATTTGTAACTTTGATCCTCTCAGTTTTTAAGGAGATTATGATGTTAGCAGACCTTTGTGAAATGATTTGCTGTAGGCTCTGATTGCAAATTAAGCTAGAACCTCTAGTAAAGAAAGCAGCTGGAAATATTTACTAAAGCTTTGGCAAATCTCAGAAAATAAACAACCAAACATTGTCTGCTTATCATTATTTCTGACTCTCCATTAACTACCTCCACCCCAAGAAAACACCCCCTCCCCCTCAAACACCCAGAAAGAAAAAGAAGCAATAACCGAGAAAAGGCCGAAGTCATGGAAAAGGTTGCTCATCGTGGAGGAGGTTGTCATCATTTGATTTTCCAACATCAGATTCAAGGTTGAGGCTGGAATGGTCGGCGGAGTCCTGGTATCTGCAGAACATTTAAAAAGAAGATTGAGTGCTAAACTGAAGAATAACTTATAACTTAAAAGTTAAAACTGACAGATCATTGTTCATTGTCCTAATTTCCCGTGCCAGGTTAGACATCTAATTCGAAAGACAACCTAGATGAAAAAATAGAATTGTAGAATACTATCTTCAAATCATGCACAATGCTGCACCAGCACACTATGTAATTTCTTGCCAAGTTTGTGCAAAAAAAGGGATTTGCATGGAAAAAATACAAAGCACATGATGAGATGTTGAAAACATTTCCTAGCAAGGCACGGAATAGATTATAGATGACAATCAGGAGTGTAACAATAGGCCTAAATTAAGCCCCTCAACAAATAAGGCAAGTGTCTCACAATGATGAGGAAACCCCTCAAGGTATGGGCCAGTGGGACACCCCTAAGAGTAAAACCCCGAATGCCTACACACCTCTACTGAGCAGGCATCGGGTAAATCGCGAAATGCCTTGGCCAAGAGTCAAACTAGAGACTTTTGGGATTAAAATTAGTCTAGGCACTCTCCGCTGAGGCATTCCAGGTGGGGGCTCACAAGAACCAAAAACTTTGGAGTTGGAAGCCTTAAATAGATATGCCAAGCCCCGTGGCATTTCACCAAGCATTGCTTCTACATGTTAAACCCTTTTTTATTGGTAAGTTGCACACACACCCAATCCATCTTGAATCCACAACCTCACCCTCCACCTAGAACTTTTAGGTGGAGGAGGTTGGCTCATTGGCGCTTCTACACATGAAACCTTGAAGTCAATGATCTCTAAGGTGGAATGCACAACTCAGGTTTTGAAGAAATTAAACAAAAAACTAATTCCTACAGAATACCAGAGGTCCAGAATCCCTTTCCTAGATATCATGTTAAGGAAGAGAATATGGATACCAACCTCAACTCCATGAGGTCCTATACGGTTGCGAGAGATAAAATTCAGTACCAGAGTAGCAAATTCTTCAGGTACATCTTCCTGCAACAGTGTGCAAAATAAAAGTCAAACAACTTTTAAGAAAAAAGACAGAAAAACAAAAAGAAATTCACCATGAAAAAATAACTAATATGGACCTGTATTGCATGCCCAGTATGTCTAACAACCACCATTTGAAACTTGCCTTGCATTTGACCAATTGTGAGAGCTCTGTCACAAAACAATACAAAGAATTCCTTAGAAAATCAACCAGATCAATTTCAATTTTATAAGACCAGCCAGCCAGTTGTTAAAAAGGTCCAATAACTGGGATAAAATACTGATGATCTTGTTAAACTTCAATGGATTATATAAGGCAAGTTTAGTGGAAAGAACCTGTCCAGTCTGTCTGTTCCGGCTAACAGCAATAACTTTGGGGCAGTACATGACAGATATTTTTCTGAAAGGCCTTCATACCTGTGCGTAAATAATTTCAGTAGTTGAATTGATGTGAAAATTCCTTACATAACAAAAGCTACCATTGTTACATGCATGGATGTAGCATTAGGACAGTTAAACCACAGTATCCAAGAATACAAAATGAGACAATCCATCTCATATATACACTGAAGAGTTAGGTATCAAATCTAATACCCACAAGCACCAAATTAAGCATCATCGCTAGGTATGTTATAAATGTAAATACTAATAATAATCATACCAGCCCCTCCAATATTGTTCTGTCTCTACAAGACGAGCTCGGTGAGTATAACTGCAGCAAAGAATTAGAACAATGCCTGTTAGGTGCTGTACCAAGGTCTACACTGACTAAACCATAATAGGCCCCAACTGGTCATGTAAATGGATAAAATTGGGGAATCCAGGACACTTGGAAATATTCACAACATAAAATGTATAGTTACATTACAGAAGCATTTACCATTTCTTTGAATCATCATACTTCAATGTAGCAGGGATGGACACACGGGCTGAATCCACGTTTCTTAAAGAGCCTCCTTTTATGCTCCATTCAATCTACAAACAAATATTTCAATCCATTATGACTGACAAACTTCAGCAGTGAAAATAGGCTTACACAAAAAAAATATCACTTAAACTTAGAACTGCTACTCCAACATCGTGTGAAAAATTATGTTGGCCCATGAGGCAGCAGATTAGTGCATCACCAATCTGAGATTTCTACGTACAATTTATAGAAAAAAGTAGCTCAAGGCTTAATTTTTTCATCCTCCAGATAAAATTTTTTTATTAGTTTTTTAAAAAAAAAATTAATAAGTAAAATTTACAAAGCTAAGATGTCCTCTCCCCTGTTTTGCTCCACATGTCATTTGTCAAAGACAAGCAAAGCAACAATGAACAAGCAAAGATATGATTTCTGTTGCACCATGCTCGTACAGTCTGAGATATAAGTGCATAACAGACTATGAATTTTGGTGCAAAATTTTCTAATGTTTAGACCGCAGCTTAAAAAGATGTCAAAAATTATTGTTTGACTTTCAAGGGATAAACCCATAAAGAAAAAATTATGGCTTGTGGATAAAACTTCTACAGCTACACACAGTCTCCATCATAAACCAAGTAACATAAAATACTAACCCCAAGGGGTACCACAATTGACTAGGGACCAGGCATCATGAAGCGGAGATTGCTAGTTTGAATTTCCCTTTCCCCTCCCCTTGGGATCAAAACTCACTTACCCAAAAAGAAAAAGAAAAGAAAAGTAAAATAAAAAACTAGACAAGAAGTACCGCTTTTTCAATGCTTGAAAAATGCTGCATCCGGGTTGATAAGATTTTCTGCATATGAATCAATGAAGCCATAGCTGTTCCCTGAAAATTTTGTGATTGTCAACATAGCTTCAATGTGCCACTGATAAGAAAATAATCACAGGCAGCGGCGACAAGGTCATATTGTAGAAAGCAACCTCCACAACATCCACAACAATAAGTCCAGCCAAGCTAGGCAATGATTTCTTTGCAGCAACATGCACGGCAACTGAGCCTCCCATGCTGTATGATGGTTAAGTTAGTCAGATCAATGATAATAATTAGTTAATGTAGTAAAGGAAGTAAAGTCTAATCAAAAACAGAAGAATTAAGTAAGATTTTGAGTTTGTTAATGAGAACAAAGCAAAATAAGAGTACAAATGCGTCACAAGTACTCTCCACTCTGCGAAGGGAAATCTTAAGAGAAATGTAAAAGTCTACATTCAATATTAAAATGACAGCACATAAAAGCTAAGCAAATTGTGCAAATTCATATTCTGCAAGCAACCAATAAAAATTGTAATCCTACTGATCCAAAAATAAAAATTGTAACCCATCAATTGAATTGTTCCATAAATCTCCTATCTCCAACAAAACCTCACAAACCCTCACTGATGCTTTATTCAATAAAACTTGTTGGAAAACCTTCTATCAACACCAAAACATCCATCCTGTAATAATATCTCTTTACCAGTTTACATAGTTCAATTACTCTTCATTCCACCAAATTTTAGTATTTGATAAACATTTATTTAACACCTCCTTACACAACCCCTGAAAATTTTAAAATTTCCCTCTCTTCCCCCTCTCTAAAAGGACTAATTACCCCCTTCCCTGAACTAACCCTCTACACAAAACTATCACTAAAACATGACTCCACTTTATTCTTAAGGACATGAAATGACGTCAGCAAACTATCACTAAAACATGAAATTGTACATAACACCATCTCCCTATCTCTTCTTGTATGTGTCCATATACTTTATATGGATTAATTGCTTATACAAAACTACAATTTTAACTTTGTAAGAAAATACTAAAACATCTTACTGAAGAAACAGCAATCAGACCTAAGGCATTAAACACTTTTGACTTGTAACTAAATTGTCCCTTCATCAATGTAACCATGTATGTAAACATCACCCCCACCCCAACCTCCATTCTTAAAGGATTTCCACTAACCAAGAGAACTATAAAATACAAGAACATTAGATGGAAGGAGCTCAACCTGTGGCCAACAAGTACAATTGCAGGGGGTGAATCTCCATACATTTCTTTCACCACAGCGACAACATCATCGCACATAGTCTGCAAATATGAAAGTACCAATTTTCATGAGACTATGACAAAAAAAAAATTAAAAATTAAAAGGGGGCAAAAAAGGCCTAAATTACATGACCAGCGGAATAAATTTTATGCTGTTTATATTTACACCTCAATAGAAAGGTCGAGTTCATTTTCTGCTGATGACTTCCCATGTCCTCTCATATCCATTGCCACTACCCGAGCTTTCTCCTTGATTATACTTGCTGCCAACGCAAATGAAAGCCTGGCGAAGGTACAACATGAAATGTAATCAAATCACATTGCCATAGTTTAGCCAACATTACATATAGCCAATGAGCTCCAACACAAATGACACCTCCTTCCCTTATAACAGTAAGGTAGACGACAAGATCATGGATTCAAAACCCACTGTATATACACAAGCACACATGCGCGCGCGTGTGTATTAAACAAATGCATTTTAAGCACCCAGAAAAAAAAAAAAAAACAAATTCATAAAATCCTCAAGATCAAATTTTTTTTCATAAAAAATCAAAACCCAAATTTTTTTATTACACAAAAACACATATTCAAACTTTTTTTTTCCTATGAATGGCAAAACAAACAATCATTCCAAAGCACACACATTACACAACTCAGAAATGAATTAAATCAATCAAAGCTCCAATTTTAACATTAAAAATGAAAGCAATGACATACCCAGAATAGCCACCTCCATGTAAACAAAAAACCACAGGGCCTTCTGTTCCCGCCATATATACATGAAATACCTAAAATTACAAACACACACAAAAAAATAAGCTTTTTGTATTAGAATAAACAGTGCACCAATTGCTGAGACTGAGACTAACGTTTTCTGTATCTTTGATACGAATGTCATCCTCACGATCAAAATAAGCGGACCAATCCAACGGTGCGTATTTCTGCAACGAACTCCTACAACAACAAAAAAAACCCATTGAAATTTAGAGAAAAAAGAAACGAAAACAGTGAATGGGGAGAGAGCGAGTTAGGGGAACTCACTGAGTTGGAGGGCGAATTGGAACGGATGCAGAGGCAAAGGCAGAGACAGGTTGTTGTTGTTGTTGATCTTCTGAGCCTGAGGTTTCTTCTTCGGAAAGCGTGGTGAGGTTTGAGGAATCCATTTTCCTTAGAACTGACGAATTGGAATTGGAATTGGAATTGGAATTTCAAAATCCGAAGGAATTTGCTTTTCCTAGCGATCGATCAAAGTGCTTTTCAGCTATCAGTTCTCTTTATTTAATACATTCGGTTCTTTAAAATTAATATATATATTTATATATATATCTAATTTTTTTTTTATAACATATATATCTAATTTCTGATATAAAATAATTTAAATATTCAATAGAAACGGCCCATCTTTGTTTTTGTCATTGATTAATGGGCCGTAAGCCCAAAATAGAGGCCTTGTCTTTCGTGCTCGGCCCATAGCACTAAAAGTTAAACACTCCTACTAAAAACTTATAATCCTTCTTCTCAAAAAAAAAAAAAAAAAAAAATACTAATAATCCTACTCAGTTTTTTTTTTTTTTTTTTTTTACTTATAAATATTAATAATCCTACTAATAGTAGTAGTTGGCAATCCAATCTATCGAATTATAAAATAAAAAAAAATTGTGCTAGTATTTTTTTTTTTTAGATTCATAATATATTCTTTTTTTTAATAGATGATTCATAATTATACTTTGTATTATAATTCATACTTCGTAGTTGGCAACCCTATCTATTCTACGAAATTTAACAATTAGATTTTTATTTTTTTGTTGGGAAAAAAAATTATATTTTTACATACTAAATTATCAAAAATTTCATATAATATTATACAATGTCGGTTAAAAAAAAATAAGGTAAACTATGTTTTTTTTTTTAAAGAGATTTTTAACTTATGGTGTCCGCTCCTGATGATAACCCTTCATCATCAGACCATGACACCAATCAACTTTTGGTGTAGATAAGCTATGTATTTGGTTCTTATCATTTACACCATATTTTAATTTAGTCCTTAATTGTGTCAATTTGATCCCTAACATTTTAGTATTGTGTCAATTTAGTTTTTGTCATTATCTCTTAGATGAAAATTGCTAACGTGACAAACAGTTAAAATAAAAAATTTGTTTCCGTTGATATAGCAATAAACTCTTTCTTTTTTTTTTTTTTTTTTTTTTTTTTTGGTGGAGGTTTGTCATGTTTGCAATTTGTACAGTCTTAAGATCCTACTAGGTCAATACAACTCAAATCACAATAGGATCGTGCAATTTTCAAGATCCCCATGTAGGATCGTGGGATCAGTAGGATTGTACCGATCCTAACCCAAATCTGCTTTGAGTTGGTATAAAAAAAATTTAAAAAAAAATATATATATATATATATATATATATATATCTCCAATTAGCCTAACTGATAGAAGCAACGCAATATGCACTATACTTAAATTAAAAAAAAAAATAAAAAAAAACTCACTTTAAATTAAAACTTATTCACTAAACCCCTAAAATCAACTTGACAACACTCTCACTCTCTCCATCCTCTCCAATTGGATTTTGCTTTTGGATTTTGTACTATAGTTAGCTACTTAGCTAGTTGTCATTTGCAAACTTATTTTGGATTTTGAACTTGGAATTTAGAGTTGGAAAATATTTTCCAATTGTGTTGATAATAGTTATTTTGGCACTTGATGGCTAATTAAAACTCTTGGTGAAATTTTTGGATACATTGGGTTAAAATTCAAAAATATTTGTTTCATTAGTATAAAGTATAGGTATATAGCAGTAGCCATGAAAATCACGCAGCAATTCATGGTATAAATATGGCATAATGTTGATGCAAATCTTTGTTCTGTTTTGTTTTGTATTGTTTTTCTTAATGAATGAATGTGTACATTATGAGATTATTCAACATAAAGGCACTATCAATGTGTTTTTTGCTTTTTTTAAAAAAAATATATATATATATATATATATTTTCATCCAACAATGCACAATCCCACCAATCTTTTATAATCCTATGTAGGATTCTGACTTTGACAACCTTGATAATATGGACTAAATTGACACAACACTAAAATGTTAGGGACCAAGTTGACATAATTGAATGGTTATGAACCAAATTGAATGGACCATAGTGGATCGAATAGGACTAGAGTGGACAGAATGGACCAAAGATGACCATTATGGACTGAATAGGAACAAGATAGACCAAATGGACCAAAATGGACAGAATGGACCGAATATGACCAAAGTGGAACGAATATGACTAAAGTAGACCGAATAGGACTAAAGTGGACAAAATAGGACCGAATAGAACTAAAGTAGATTGAATAGGACCGACGTAGACCGAATAGGACCAAATAGAGGTGGGTGCTTTAAATCATATATCATATATCATCATGATTCATTATTAAATTTTGAAGGGAAAGTAAAGCAATGTACAAACAGGAGGAAAAAAATCTAGGTTAATACTATTGTAAGGAAGAGAGGTTTGAAGGTAAAATGAGAGTGGTGATGGAAGAAGTCTTGCTACATTAGAGTTTGTGGATATCTTTTAAGAGACCATCATTTGCTTAGGGCCGGGTTTTTTTTTTTTTTTTTTTTAAAGAAAAAGAAAAAATGTTGTTGCATAAATTTGTGTTTAAACCAAATTTGTATCCCTGGCAAAAAAAATTAATTATATAAGATTCAATAATATAAAATCTTGGTATCGAAAACATACAATTTTTTTTTTTTTTTCCATCAGGGAGTTTGATCATGTCCTTTTGAAAACTATATAATACCAACCGTAAAAGTTATCTGATTTAATAGTAGGAAAAAAGTGAAAACAATTTTAATGGTTAAAACGAAGCTTGTAGCATATAATTCTTTACATTGGAGAGATAAATCAATAATTTTTTTCTTAATAAATATTTTGCAGGATGAGCATGAGAAAATTAATCCTAATGACTCATAGCAATAAATAATTCTAGAAAATAGATATAAATCATACAAGGACGTAGCATAAATCAATAAATAATCGCTATTAATACTCCAAATTAATAAATAATGTAAGGACATATATAATTGCTATCTTTATTGGGACTACAATATATGTCCTAAATGTGTAGCTTGATGAGAAGGTCTTTGGTGGTGACTATGAATACTCCAAATTCAAAACCAATAGAGATATATGCACAGGCTAGAATCTCTTTTTAGTGAATCGCAAGCGAAAAAACAAAGCATAAATCAACTCCATGAGGAAAAAAAAAAGCTTCCAACCCATGTTTTATAATTCTTCCTAAGCATGTGTCAACATATTATAAGTTCAACAAATGGTAAAACACTTTGGTTTAATATTATATATATTGTAAGGACTCGATTTGTAACGACCCCAAAATGATATTGAGTTCGCACGTAAAAAGGCCCAAACAATATAATTTGTAGAGCGTGGATTTGAAAGGCTAGGGCTTGGTCACCGAACGGTGGTTGGTTATGGTGTTCATACAAAATTAAACCATGTTCGTTCGAGGAGTCTTTCTCCTCGATACGGTTAGGGAGGCTCTGGTTCTTGGCCTTTTTTCAAGGAGCTTCATGTCCTTGTTCTTCTCCCTTTTCTAGGACTCCATCGTCTGGAAGCCTCCCTTTTTTCGGCGCATAAATCTTCACGTTATATAGCCCCTCTCAGTTGATCTTGACCTTTCACTTGTTGATCCGACAGGTCCTTATTCAACTACCTGTCCCATCAGCCGCCTCCCCTTACTTTTTGTTAGTTGCGCTAACCGAAACTACACTGTTCAGGTGTCTTTTCTCATTAATATGGTTAAGATGTTTGTGGGCGCATTCAATGCAGAGGAGACGTATTTACCTTGAACCACCTCCATTCCGTACCCCCATGTGGGTCCCATTCTTCTCATTTCTTCTTTTGAGGGCCTTTTGGAGGCTGCCTTTGACGACATGTCGCTCCTCCCTTTGAAGTCTTGGGATGCCGAGGACAGGGTCATCCTCGGCTGTGTCTCTAGGCCATTTGGTCTTTCCCTACTTGTTCTTGGCAATTACCCTCCTCAGCACGGGCCCTGGACCCTAATGGAAAGTAGACCGGGTCGTAAGTTCTCTGGCCCCACAATAGCCCCTCAAAATCCGGCTATCCGGCTCCTCTGACGGATAGGAGGGTTTTGATGACATCAGGCATCTGTCAATGCTTGTCAATCCTTGTCACCTATCGGTTCCCGAGACTTTTCGTCTGCCCGAGACAAGTTCTTAGAGCCTTTGGAAGGTGAAACGTGTCCTCATTAAATGCGGGCGGCTCTGTACTTCCCACATTCAATGGCGTGGTGGAGATCTAACGGTGGAGATTTCCTTGCCTTTATGGGCGGGAAAATTCGTACAGTTACTTTCGATGGGAGGCACAAATAATTTTTGGAACTGATTGGTCTCTTCACTTTTGCGCTTAAGAGTTCTAGCACACATATTCTGGGTTCATCTAAAATTTCATCCACATTCAAGTCTATCTCCAGCACAAAAAGCCCGTCCGAGGCACCTTTCCTCTTTCCTGTAAGTTTTCTGCCTTCACTAACTCGTGCTTTTTCTTTTCCGGGTTTATTTTTCTCTTGTTCCTCTCCTTCTCTCGTCATTGGTTGAGTCTGTTTAGTAACTCTTAGAGATGGTTAAATTGAGACTGAAAAAATTGGTTGATACTAAAGAGGCGATGAAAAAGTTCATCGCCGATAATAGGATTCCCCCCAACGTGAGTCTGAGGCACTGTAAGATGGAGAGTGGCACCTTCTGAGAAGGACGGGCGAGGTGGTAATTCCTGTTCTCGCCTTCGTAGAGGGGGGTATGAGAATCCCCATGGGGCAGGTAATGAAGGGTTACCTTAGGCATTTTCGATTAGCCCCCACCCAGTGCACTGGCAACATGTTTAGGATTCTAGATTACGTGGATGCCTTAAACGAAAAGATGGGGCTAAGATTGACCCACCATGACGTGAATTGGTGCTATAATCTCCAAAATTTGAAGGGAAAATCCTATTACATGAAGACGAGAGATGAGAGAGTTCGACTAATCCAATGCCTCCTTGATTCCAACAAGGGATTAAACAAGGACTTCCTTATCGTATCCGGTGATTGGCATGATGGTGTTCCATGCCCAATGGTTGAGGGAGAGCCAGGTGGGGTATAGAGAATGGGAAGGTGCCGATACTTTGCACCATTTTAATTTGATGTGGTTCGGTTACTAACCATGTGCATGTCTTTTTATTGCAGATCCAAATGCCTTTCACCGTCACTTTCACCTAGTTAATCGGGTGGACTTGGAAACTATTCTTCAAGTGGCAGTTTTTGTAAATGACAATGATGGTCAAGTCAGAGCTGCTCACAAAATCCTAGGGTACGCTCCCATTCAGAAGTCATTTGTCGACCCAAGGCATGTGATCAACGCTAGACATCCTCGGCTTCCAAAAATTACCATAGTCGAATCAGGATTTTCAATCTCCGAAGGATCTTCTGTCTCAGAGGGCATCCCATTGGTGGACCTCTCCCCATCTCACTAAGCAGCGAAGGACGAAGGCGAGTTGGGTCAGTCCGAGGAGGGATTTGGGGTATTTGACCAAGCCGACCCATCCGAGGATCCTTCTGGTGATTTAGGTGACCCAGCCTTGTCCGAAGCGGAGCTGTTGTCAGTGGGAATATCCTCCCTAGCCGATATGGGTCTTAAGAGAAAGCCCCCAACCAGCCTATTCGACCTCATTGAGGGCCAGCCGAGGAAGGGTGCACAGGGAAAACTGCACTCCAACGATCCATCTCTACCACCTCAACCCCAAACCATTCAGACTAAGTCATCCTCCACTAAGTTGCAGTCACAATCTCCCCGCCCCAAACTTCCTGCTCCTCCTCAATCAGCTCTGCCTTCTCGGCCGGAACCCACTGACTCAAAGAGAAAGAGGAGTCCTAAGGGGAAGGAACCCATGGACGGGGGAAAATCCCAATCCTCTCAGGAGAGGGATGAATCCTCGAGAGTTTAGAAGCAGTTAAAGATTGGGCACCAGAGCAAAAGGAAAGGGACCGAAGCCCAATCCACCCAAGGCAAGGGGAAAGAGATCGAAACCCAATCCATGCCGAGTGCTTGGCTTCCCGCCTCCATGCTCTACGGGGGGCCATTGCTGGAAACCGCATCCATAAGGGACCTTAGAGATGGCGAGGGTGGTTATGTGGTCGACGCGCTAGGAAGAACCATGCTACTTCCCACCGATATGGATGAGTTGAAGAACATGAGGATGCAGAAGGTTTTCCTCAGCACGAAGAGGTACTTAGGTGTGGTAAGACTTTTGAAACCTAAAACTTTATTAACTCTTGCTCCCGGTCTTTCACTCACGATGTATTTATCTCACTTGACAGGCTCTCCAGACCATCTATAGGATGGAGGAAGAAGTAAATAAGCAGAGCAAGGCCGCTGAGAATGAACGCGCCAAACGCATAGATGCTACGCGGACCCTCAAAGCTTTCGAGACTGACCTCGCAAAGGCTAAGGAGGACTTAAAGGAGGCTATCCGAGAGAGGGATAGTGCCTTGGCGGGTTTAACTGCGCCCAAAAACAGGCCGAGGAACAGACAAAACGCCTACTCAAAGCCGAGGATCAATTGCAGATAGCCAAAGAGTAGATCAGTGATTTGAAGAAAAAACTGATCATGGCAGAGAATGCTAAGGGAGTGGCGGAGTTTGCCCGAGACGAAGTCGTGAAGGCCAAGCAGGAGGTTGAGTTTGCCAGAAACGTGGCCGAAACTGCTAGGGATAAGGCGGAGGATGAGGGCTACGATACGGGGGTAGCTGAAACCCAAGCCTCCCTTAAAGCCCAAATTCCTAGAGTGTGCAGGCTATACTGCTCGCAGGTTTGGGAAGAGGCCTTAAAACGAGCTGGGGTGGATGCTTTGTCTGATTTGTGGAGGATGGAGAGCATATTTTATCCTCCAGCCATCTGTGAGACCACCTCCGCTAGCTCCGAGACTGTGAGCGATCAACACGAGGCAGGGGTTACTCAGTCAGAAGCTGCACAGATCAGCGTCCCTCCTGGCGAGTTGCTTGAAGGGGAAGAGCCTCATGATGCGATAGTAGCACCTGGAGGTATGAATCCCGAGATGCCCAAGGAGGTTACTGAGCCTACGGTCGGAGCTTAAATTCCTGTTGCCGAGGAGACAGCCATTCTTGTTCAACCCCTACGAGCAATTCCCCTTACTGAGGTCCCCAAGAGCATCGAAACTGACCCCGCCCAGCCTTCCCAAGAAGGGGATGTCTCCCTGGGCCCTGAGACTAGTCCTGCTCTGCCTTCCGAGGACGTGGACAAGACGATATTGAAGAAGTAGCAGCCCTGGCCGACCTTCGTATTTGTTTCCCGTTTAATTACTTAACTTATTTCCCTTTTATTTTGAAAACTTTGTAGTTTGATGGTAGTTGAACTTATTAACCATATATATGAAATTCTTTTCTTTCTTTAAATTACATGTTAGTTGCCTTTGCTGATGCTTACTATTGTTGCGGATCTCCCGATTTTTGAACTAGTTATCTCAACATATATGAATGGTTGCGCATATGATATATTTGGGATCATATCCCGGAACTCTAACTTACTCACACCCATAGGATGTCGAATTCGTGCCTGAACCTACTTCAGTATAGATATAGGCATCATCCGAGATGTCTTGTGTGTTGTTAGAACCAACTTGGTATCCAGATTTCCTTTAGTAGTTGGTTTCCCCATAGGTTTGAGTCCGAAGACCATGCAATACCTTGGTTCTGTCTAAAACTTAGTTTTTAAGTAGTTGGTTTCCCCACAGGTTTGAGTTCGAGGACCATGCAATACCTTGGTTCTGTCCAAAACTTAGTTTTTAAGTAGTTGGTTTCCCCATAGGTTTGAGTTCGAGGACCATGCAATACCTTGGTTCTGTCCAAAACTTAGTTTTTAAGTAGTTGGTTTCCCCATAGGTTTAAGTTTAAGGACCATGCAATACCTTAGTTCTGTCCAAAACTTAGTTTCTTTTTTTTCTTTAAGTGGGGGGGGATTAGCCCCTCGGCCAAGCCGTGGGACATTGGTTTGTGGGGATTAGCCCTTCGGCCAAGCCCCTAGATCCATTCGCGCCATTGACGCTTCGAAGCGTAGCCCCTAATGGAACTTTGTGTTAAAACACTACCACGGGCTACTGGAAGTAACAGGGGGACTTTCTCGACCCATTGCCTGTGCCAATACACAAGCCTTCCCCACAGACGGCGCCAATTGTAAGGACTCGATTTGTAACGACCCCAAAATGATATTGGGTTCGCACGTAAAAAAGCCCAAATAATATAATTTGTAGAGCGTGGGTTTGAAAGGTTAGGGCTTGGTCACCGAACGGTGGTTGGTCATGGTGTTCATACAGAATTAAACCATGTTCGTTCGAGGAGTCTTTCTCCTCGATAAGGTCTGGGAGGCTCTGGTTCTTGGCCTTTTTTCAAGGAGCTTCATGTCCTTGTTCTTCTCCCTTTTCTAGGACTCCATCGTCTGGAAGCCCCCCTTTTTTGGCGCATAAGTCTTCATATTATATAGTCCATCTCGGTTGATTTTGACCTTCCACCTGTTGATCCGGTAGGTCCCTATTCAACTACCTGTCCCATCAGCCGCCTCCCCCTACTTTTTGTTAGTTGCGCTAACCGAAACCATACTGTTCAGGTGTCTTTTCTCATTAATATGGCTAAGACGTTTGTGGGCGCATTCAATGCAAAGGAGACGTATTTACCTTGAACCACCTCCATTCCGTACCCCTATGTGGATCCCATTCTTCTCGTTTCTTCTTTTGGGGGCCTTTTGAAGGCTGCCTTTGACAACATGTCACTCCTCCCTTTGAAGTCTTGGGATGCCGAGGACAGGGTCATCCTCGGCTGTGTCTCTAGGCCATTTGGTCTTTCCCTACTCGTTCTCGGCAACTACCCTCCTCGGTACGAACCCTGAGCCCTAATGGAAAGTGGGCCTGGTCGTAAGTTCTTTGGCCCCACATATATAAATATAGACTATATGCAGATACGTATGTATGGAAAAAAAAAAAAATCTCATTTACCAAATAAAACAAAAATAGTTTGCAAATACACATTATTTTTTATAATTAAACGTGTAAAAAACGTATTAAACTCTCTCTCTCTCTCCATATGTGTGTGTATATATATATATATATATATATATATATATATTGTTCCGTATATTACAAACTATGACAAGTCATGATTAGTTGATTACATATTTGTTGTAGTGTTTTGTCCCTTTCGTTGCAAGTGTGATGACAAAGGCATGGAGGAATCATAGTAATGATATTTTGACATACAAATTTTAATTCCTCTCGTTATATATTGGTCATGAATAAATATGAGATCATAATTAATAGGCCTTCGAAGGCCATTCTATAGAAAATTAGGCATTCTTTCTTTACACTAGTTTGATCGATTGACCTAAAGCTAAATGTAGAATACACGGTGGTTATCATATCACAAGTTCACAACCTTTTGGGCCATTGAAGCCGTTTATCAAGCAAGCTTTGCTCTTTGCCTGTGTACTAAGAGCTTATGCAAATTGGAAAACAACCCAGATAGCAATTCAATTAGATCATTTGAAATTATTCAGCAAAAAAGCCAAAAAAAAAAAAAAAAATTCACTTGCAATTTAGATAACAAAGAAACGAATTCATTAAGACGCAGATAAACCTTAATAATAGGCTAAAGAAAGATAACCAAGACACAACCAACTTGAACAAAAAGACTAAAGGCACTGCAAATTAAAACATTCCAACAGAAACTATCTACCTAAAGACACAAATTTGTGTCAAGCAAACTTATTCCATAAACATTCAAATTACCAACTAAATTTAGAGCAAACTAATTAGTGTCTAAACTGGGATTGCCAAGGATTGAACGTAGGTGCCGGAGTCTCGAGCGTCTGGTCTGGAATCCCAAGTTTTTTCTTGTACAAGCTCATGCAATTCAGAAACTTATTCACAATCAAAGTTCCAGCATCCAAAGAGTTATTTTCATTCTCCGTCATAGAATAGTCATTGTCATAGTTTTCAATTTCGATTCTTTTCTTTTTAATATCCTCTAATACCACGCTCTTTTCAGTGACTATGTCCTCCAACTCCTTTTGTTTCTTTATACGTGAACGCTTTGCCGCTTCTCTATTTGCTAGCGCTTTCCTCTCCTTTTTCTCATCCATGAATCGATCAACATTAGGCCCCGACGACATGTTTTTTCTCCCAAATTTGAAAGAAGATGAACTCAAAAAGGTGTTAATATAAGTAGTAAAAGAAAATTCAAGAGTAGATGTAGTAAAAATATAATAAAAAGACGGATATAGAATGCAATAAGAGAAGGTTATGAATATGACTGTAGTTCATTAAACAACTCGAGAGAACTGAGGTAGTTATAGCGAGATATCACTTAGAACAATGGAAATATGAAGGCTTCGCTCAAGGAAGAACACTAAAACCCAAATAACATATGAATGCAAAGAGAGAGAGAGTAACTGGAGCAAAAGAAAAATATGATGGTAGGTTTGAAGGTTGAGGACAAAGAATATTTATACTAATTCCTATGTATAATGTCGGTTAAAGAAAAGCTTTGTAATGTACCATGGCCTGTCTTTGTATTTTTTGTCAATAATTATCATAAATATTTATTTTTTAAGAATAATAATCCTATTCCTATTTCTACTTGTATTTGTATTTGTAGTTGGAAAAGCTATATACAATGTCGGTTTATTAAAAAAAAGTTTTCTTTTACCGCATGGTGATAGAATTTTGATTTACACGTAGCTCGTTAGGTATATTTTGATCCCTATCTCTCGAATTATAAAAATAAATAAATAAATATACTAGTTTTCTTTTAGATTCATAATATATTATATTAGTAGTTGGCAATTTTATCTATTCTACGAAATTTAAAAATTAGATTATTTTTTGTAGGCAAAAGTTAGTTTTTTTACGTACAGAATTGTCATAGATAATAAATTTCTTATAGAATTAACAAACTATATTCAATGTCGGTTAAAAAAAATTATATAATGAACCATCACTTGTCTTTGTTTTTTTATCAAGAATTTCCGTAATATTTATCTAGATTACTAATCCTACTAGTGGAACTAGTAAGAGTAAGTTGGCCTTCCTATTTATTCGAGGTCGGTTAAAAAAAACCTATATAATTGACCACTGACCTTTTTTGTTTTCTGTCAATAAAAGGTATTCTTGAAAACTCATGCAAGAACATTGTGTCCCTGATTACAAACAAGAAAGAAGGTTCTTATTCTCTGTGTTTCTGTGTGGTTTTCTTGGATACTTATCACGATTTTGTTTGTGATGTTCTTAAGCCTATTCAGCAGGTAAGCTAGCTAGAATCTCATGGTTGCTTGACTAGTCTCTCTCTCTCTCTCTCTCTCTCTCTCTCTCTTGAAAATATTGCTCTTCCTTTTTTTGGTTTATATTTTACTCTCTCTCTCTATGGTGATTGATATTGAAAATATTGCTCTAATATTGCTCTTCCTTTTTTTGGGTTATATTTTACAGCTAGTTGAACAATGGACAATCGGGATTCAATAAAAAAAAGAATCTGTCATTCTCGGATCATATCTCTTCGACTAAAGGTAAATTCACAGATTAAAAATCAAAATTTTTTTTTCTTTTCAATACAATTGAGGTTGTCATCGATTAACTTCCTTGTCATCAATTTCTTTTTAGTTATTGTTAATTATTTATGGATAAAGTAATACTTTTAGTTCGTTATGCAAATTTTACTTATATTTGTGATGCATTTACTTCATGTTTCATGAACATTGTTGCTATATATGTATAGTGTCGGCCGTGTGGCCATCATTGTAATTTTCATGTTGTACTATATAAATAAACAAATTTAGGTAAAACTGTATATATTGGTTTGGTCTATGTGCAATACATGCAAAAATAACCTTTAGGTACCTAGGGTTATTTAAGTTGATCTAATTAGCTTTTTTTTTTTTTTTTCCCTTCTTTTTCATACCTTCAATCAGAGAGATTATCATACAAGCCTGTCTCAAACCTCTTAAAATACATGAGTTCCACATATATTTTGAAAGAGATTTTGTCTTATAATAAAATACATTTTTCCTAGATAGAATTGCTACTTTATATGGTACAATATTCATTCTTCTATATATTATCATATTGACTCATATCTTGTAAGAACTTAATTACTTTAAAGCATGTGGTGGCTATTGATATGATGGTAGTTTAAATTTTAAATGAAGCATAGATTATCATGATATTAGTATAGGTGGTTATAAATTTGAAGACATGTTAGTTTTTCATGTGTTTTGAATTCTTTGTTTCCATGCTAACTACGAGGACTAATTACAGGATCGAATAAGCCAATTACCGGACGAGATTCTTACAAATATCTTATATCTCTTGCCAGTCAAAGAAGCAGCAAGGACTAGTGTTCTTTCACGTAGATGGAAAAATCTATGGACATATGTCCCTAGTCTAATAATCAAGGATTATATGTCATCACCTGAAATGGAATTGCGTCCTGTGAGAAGGTGTAGGTTCATCCTTGATGTTTTTTGTACATATAACCCTTCACAAGAACTGACCATTTTACTTGATTACGATGGAACAACATCTCGTGATGTTAATGAGTGGATAAACTTTGCAATGGAAAATTGGGTCAAGATGCTTGATTTGAACTTGGAACAATATTACACTATTGAGAAAAAATTCCCTGTCATGAAAGATTTTCCTCTAACAAAACTTTTTTTGACTGAAGTAAATGTAATTGGAGAGGTTCTTGAGCATTATGTATCAAATTGTCCATTTCTTGAGGAACTATATGTGAGTAGCTCCAATAGTTTGGTAAATCTCAGGCTTGTTGATCAGCCGCCCAAATTGAGTAGCTTTCAAGTAGCTCACTGCTCAAATTTAGAAAATCTTGAAATTTCAGCACCAAATCTTGTCTCTTTTGGGTACGTTGGACCGAAGATTAAAAATATGACTTTAAGGCATGTACCCCTTCTTTCAAAGGTAGCATTTGGAGGGAAATATTGTGAATCAATTGAGTTTGATTCTGACCAACATGCAAGCTATCTCTCTCAACTTAAGAAGCTTGTATTATATTTTACCAAAGAGGTTAGTGCAAAGTTTTCTTATAACGCTTCCCATTTTGTTTTTTCCTAACTTCTCCTTTAATTTGGAATATCATTTACATATATTGAATGTATTTTTTCTTTCCTCTTAATTAGGTAGTTGACAGAACTTCGTTGTCCCCATACAAGCTTCCAGTATTTTGTAACCTCAAAAAAGTGGAATTGAAGGTTTACACTTATCTAGGTCAAAGCCTCCATCCGTTAATTGCTCTTGTAATTGCCTCTCCTTTGTTGAAGATGTTTTCATTGGAGGTTAGTTTCTTATTTTGCAGCCCACAATTGAGAAGTGTATATTGTTAGAATAATTATACAGTTATGAGTGCCATATAAATTACGGTAGTATATATTTGTGCATGTATATATACAACTTAATTTGTGCTTTAATATTAATTTTCTCGTTTAAATCAAATTGCATGCTGATTTTAATACATAATCACATGACTACTATAACAGTGATATATGTATACTTTGAGTTTTGAGTAGGATCAAGATATTTATTGTATGTTTTTTTTTCCATAATATATTAACTTAGTTTGTGCTTTAATATTAATTATGGTTAAAATCAGGTTGGCATGCTGATTTTTCAATATATTCACATGATTGCATGCTATTACAATGATATGTGTACTTATCATGTTAATATGAGTTGCAACTAGGATCAAGATATTTGTATGCTTTATTCCATGATTGTTTGATTTGTGCTGTGTTTTGTTAAATGAGACAACTTATTTCCTTATGCTGTTGATACAATATTAAATTGACAGAATACCTTGACATAAAGAATGTAATCTACTTATATAATAAAAAATAAAAAATCAGAAATATAATATGATTGATCCATATTAATATCTCTTTTTTTTTTTGCATGTGGCAGTTGGAAATGGATTTTAGTCATAAACCATTTGAAAATGAGGTACGATGGCCATTCAGTCCTTACTATGTTCACTATTTATATATGTTCTCGATCCTCATCTCTTTTTTTTTTTTGGTGAATGATCATGCTTAACTCAAACAATTAATTACTTACTTTACTTCAATATATTTTGGTTATTAGAAGCTAGTGGAAAATTACAACATATGGAAGGCTTCAAAGCATCCCCATCAATGTCTCAAGAAGATTAAATGGGTTGGGTTTGATGGAAGTGGAAGTCATGTTGATTTTGCTAAGGATTTACTTGACATCGCAGTCTCACTTAAGACGTTTATCATTGATACTGTTTATCCAAATATTGCACAATCGGAGGACTACGCAGAATTTGTCAAAAGATGGCAAATAGCTGTTGTTGCTGCCTGTAAAATAGCAGAATCACATCCAGGGATTAATTATTTGATAGATTGTTAAGTTCAATTTGTGCTGAAATGTGAATTTAGAAGTTGATTTTAGTTTTATTTCATTGTAACAAGTGGGATTTGGACCCTAAGGGGGAGAGAAATTTAGTTTGATTTCTTGATTTTCTCTAAAAAACTGCAAAAACATATATGCCATGCATTGAGATTTGCAAATTTTGTAACATCTCGTGACTCTGCCATGCCATTCATAATTAATTTTTAATTTTAAGTGCATGATGATCTTGTGAAATTTCTATTTAGACCCTAATATAACTTATCCCATTAAAATTTAATCAAGTTGTGATATTTGATATCACAGATATGTAAAAATCAAATTAAATATACCCAATCTATCAAAGTAATGAAGATAATATTTCAGAGATTTGGTAACAAATTGGAAAACTAAAAAAGAGCTTCATAGGAAATTACTATAAGGTAGGGGCAGCGCCACCTTAAGGCCAGGTGGTCCCAGGACCATCCTAACTTGAAATTTTTTTTTATATAATAATTAAAAAAAAATTATTTGTTTACCCATCAAAAAAAAATTTGGGAACACCCTTAGTTTTTTTATGCCAATAAAATTCAATTTTATTCCATAATTTGTTCTATATTTAGTGAATGAATGATTTCTTGGTTGTGTACATTGAAAGAGATATATAGCTTGTAGCATTGATAATGAGATTATCATGCAACAATTTAAAGTATGAAAACTCGTAGAAGGTAATTATAAACTTTATGTATTTGTATGTTTTTTTATTGTTATTATTATCAATATATGAATTTATTTTTTTATTAGATTGTATAATTTATGTTTTTTAAGGAACACCTTGAGAGAAATTCCTGAAGCCACCATTGCTATAAGTTCATCCCATAGTGAACTATTGTGAACTTACACTATATGAATTCACTTCATGTTGGAACTTTGTAATTTCTTTAAAAATGGATTCGTGAAGTTTTTTTTGTCAAATATATACTACTACCGTAAGAGTGCAACTCCAAGAGCAAGAGTAAAATCCAAGGGGGTGATAGAAGCTAATTAAGTCACAAACTTTGCACATCTTGGTCAACAAGTCGTGTTTAAAAAATACAATTTATGACTTTCTTGTTCGAGCAAGGTACATGAAACTTTCAAGTTGCTTAATTTATTCATTTCGAGTGGGAATGAAGTTTGCTCGAGTGGCCTAACTGTTTCGCTCAAGCGAACTTTGCTAGATTGCACATCTTCCAATAGATTCAAGACTTGGTTGTTTTTTAACAAATAATCAATGATACAAACCATTGTTTGGCTCGCAATGTCAACCAATATTGCCAATATAAATTGATCTTTGTTGAACTTTCTTATTAATTTCTATACATTTTTGTTTGCATGTAGTTGTGGTGATTCATACAACTTTCTTATTAATTCCTCTCCTTTATTGCATGTTGCGGTAGTTCTACAATAAATTTTAAAAAATAAAATAAAAATAAAAAAAGAACAACAATAACCTTCTATAAAGAGTAATGCTACAATTATAAACTATTTTACAACATTTTTATAAACTGTTGATGTGGCCAACTTTTACTGGTTTTCATCTAGGCCCACCATTAATATCACTTTTTCATTTACCAATAATCACTCACTACATCAACAGTTTGTAGATTTTTTTGTAAAATAGTTTGTATCTCTAACATTATTCTTCTTTAAATATCCCAAAAGAATCGAATTAATATATACTAACACATTCATTATTTATAAATGTTTTTTTTTTTTCGAAGGATTACTTATTAATGTTCTTATAAGTGGCCTAGAACCTTATATATAGCTCTATGAAATTGCAAAATACATTAATTCTCTTCAAATAAAGAACCTAGGTTCAAGTCCCTTGACTTATTTTAAGGGGAATTAAATTCTTATAAGTGGCAATAATAGCTTCTAATGCAATCTTAAAAGACAAATGTTAATGACTTTCTCTCAATCTTACATGCATGTTGAGACAACAGGGGCCTTGATACTATTTGCTGTGAGTATAGTTTCAAAATAGTGAGTTTATGGGCAACAAAGATAGAAAAATAGAAGAAATAATCATAAAAGAGTTAGTTGAAGCCTTGATAGTTGATGCCTATTTGTTGTAGTAAAGTTAAAGATAGTGGAGATATGTAAAATAGAAATAGAAAATAGAAGAAATAATCACACAAAAGGACTAAGATTTATGTAGGATTCTAAAAGTTGGCATACTAGGAATAGTAGTACAAGTTGAATTAAACCAAAACACCAATCGTTTTTTAGTGTAAGGGGAATTGAATCTCAAATTTCTTAATCATTAATATATTAATTTATAAGTTCTTTTTTCAGTAAAATATATATATATATATATATATTTTGAGATAACAGTTAGAAAAATTGTATTCTGAAAAAATACGTATTCCGTATACAAAGTAAAGCACCTGGGCATACTTCCCAGGCTAGGCAGTAGCAATACAAAGAAAGAGAGAAGACTTGGCTAGCTCTCCACTAAACCGAAAAAAAAAAACAATAAAATGCCGAGAAAACAAGAAGCCTAGATCGTATACACCTGTTGCCTCATCATCATGTGTTATTACTTATAGAGTTATAGTATTTTCTCCATACATAATGTCAGTTCCTGAATTCAAAAAAAAAAAAAAAAATTAATTAAGAAATTGATTTATACTATATGGTCAAAGTGGCACCAAATTAAATTCATTATCACCTCACATTGTAAAACCAATACATTCATCACTTTATTTATTTATTTGTTGGGAATGCCTTTTAAAGAGTTTCGACCTATATATAGTGTCTGCTCCTAATGATAATTCTTTATTATTAGATCAACACACTCACAAATTTTAATTTAATTCCTCTCATTATATATTAATTGGTCATGAATAAAGATGAAATGTAGGCCATTCTGTGGAGAAATTATAGAGTTTTCTGGTGGACAACATCACTTATCTACCATTCCACTAAAAAACTTTCACTTGTTTAAAATTACTGAGTCAATAATTAATTTCTGTTTAAAATATTTTTATAACTAACAATTTTAAACAAGTGGAAGTTTTTTAATGGAATGATAGACCACATCACTTGTCCACCATGTAGATCTTATAATTTCTCCATTATGTGGGAAATTAGGCATTCATTTTGGAATTTGTTTCCAGATTCAATATTTTGTTATAATAATTAGTACTGTTACATGGTTTGCATTCTCTTACAAAATTCTAGGAGTTTGATGAACCCAGATATTGAATATTTAGTGGCTATCATATCACAACCTTTTGGGCCATTGAAGCCGTTTATCAAGCAAGCTTTGCCCGTTGCCTGTGTACTAAGGGCTTATGCAAATTGGAAAACAACCCAGATGTTAATTCAATTATATCACTTGAAATTATTCAGCAAAAAACAATCAAAATAAAAAAAAGACAAAAGTTACATAATTTAAAAATTTAACCGTTGAATTGTATATTTTTTATACTCTATATGATCTATATGTTTATATTTTATACATAATTTTTAACTACAAAAATTTGTAATTTAAACAATTTATTGATAACATAACTATTGATTTTTAATTTTCTAGAAATTTTATAAATATGGAGGATATAAGAAGAAGATATAATTCAATAGTACATTTATCAAAATTCATCTCTAATAAAAAAAATATTGAGTAAAATTGTAGGATAATGCTATAACCAATTAGTTACCATGACTTTTTCGTGAAATTGTGGTGTGCTTTTGTATTAAAACACATTTTCCTCCCCGTGTGTGTTTGTTTAAAAAAAAAAAAAAAAAAAACTGTCCAAATAAAAATTCACTTGCAATTAATGTAACAAAGAAACGAATTTATTAAGACGAAAATAGACCTTAATAAAAGGCTACTGAAAGATAACCTAGACACTACCAACTTGAATAAAAAGACTAAAGTTACTGCAAATTAAAACATTCCAATAGACTCTATCTACCTAAAGACACAAACTTGTGTCAAGCATACTTATTCCATAAACATTCAAATTTCCAACTAAATTTAGACTAAAATTAGAGCAAACTAATCAGTGTCGAAACTGGGACTGCCGCAATGATTGAACATAGGTGCCGGAGTCTCGAGTGTCTGGTCTGAAATCCCAAGTTTTTCCTTGTACAAGTTCATGCAATTCAGATACTGATTCCAAATCAAATTATCAGCATTCAAAGAGTTATTATCTTTCTCCGTCGTAGAATGGTCGTTCTCATAGTTTTCAATGTCAATTCTTTTGTTCTTTATATCCTCTAATAGCATGCTCTTTTCATTGACTATGTCCTCCCACTCCTTTTCTTTCTTTATACGTGAACGCTTTACCGCTTCTCTATTTGCTAGCGCTCTCTCCTCCTTTTTCTCATCCATGAATTCATCAACTTCAGACCCCAAACTCACTTGTTGTGTTGACGACATGAATTTTCTCCCAAATTTGAAAGAATTAAGAAAGTTCAAGAGTAGATGTAGAAAAAAATATAATAAAAATACAGATATAGAATGCAATAAGAGAATGATAAGAATTTGACAGTAGTTCATGACTGAGCACAAGGAAGAACTCTAAAAGCCAAATAAAATATGAACGCAAAAAGAGAGACTTGGAGCAAAAAGAAAAATATGATGGTGGGTTTGAAGGTTTGAGGACAGGAATATTTATTTATACTAATTCTTATGTATAATGTCGGTTAAAGTTTTTTTTTTTTTTTGAGATAGTCGGTTAAAGAAAAGCTTAATCCTACTAGTATTTGTATTTGTAGTTAGTTGGCAATAAAATCTAGTGGGGGAAAAAAAACAAGAATTGTCATAAATTTAATAGCATTTAAAAGCTATATACAATGTCGGTTTTAAAAAATAAATAGTTTTAATTCTTTTACCATGATGTGGAAGTTTGATTTACACGTAGCTCCTTAGGTATTTTTTGATCCTTATATCCTTTTACTCTTTTCCCCCAAGTAATTAAAGTCAAGTCAAGTTTCAGATTTCTCTCCATAAATAAATATATATAAAACTGTAAAAAAAGAAAAAAAAAAGAAAAAAGAAAACAAAACAAAACTAGGGCAACATATTAAAATTAATTATGCCAATTCAAATTAATAAAAATTATTCCATCAAAAAAAATTTTAGAATCTTAGACAGATTCTATAGCGCAAGGGAGTACCAAAAATCACCAGTGAATTAAGGGAATCATCTTACGAGATAATATAATGAAAATTCAATTTAATAACATATTTCTAGAATAATATATTATAAATAAATTTAGAATCCTTATGGAAATCGATTTTACATCCAAATTAGCACCGGATTTGACGGTGTAAATACAATAAATCCTAGGATAACTCAACCTAGTAATCCTAAAGCAAAAATAATACCCTACTAATCTTCTAAAGTTATAAACAATGACAATTACAATTCTAGTATCTATCTAAATTATTGATGATGTGGTAAAATCTAATCCGCTCATTTAAAATGGATGGATGGGATTATAGTATCTTTAGGATAGAGTTACACAAAAAACCCTAAAAGATCTTAATCCTAAATCCTTTTCATATATAAACGCTGCTTTGATCGCTTCCCACTCCCAAAAGCTTCACATCAAAAAATTTCTTCATCATTCTGTTTAGCCTTGTTTTTGCTTTGATCACTTTGTTCTCTTTGCTCTCTCATAGAGTATCGTAAACATGTTTTGTCACACTTTATACCTAAAAGAAGCTCGTACCGCTTACTTCTTAGTGATTTGTTCTGCCTCGGTTTTTATTTGATCACCGTTCTTAGTCCTTTCTTTCAAGAATCCGAGTGTTTTTCCCACCTGGGTGCTTTTGTTTTCCTAGTTTTTGATTACTTTCTTTCAAAAGGGTTTCAGCGTGTGACTTTTTTTTTTTTGTTTGATATATAATCAAACATGGACTTTGAGCTCTTTGAAGAGGTTGATCCAACAGGTCGGTATGGGAGATACAGTGACAAGCTTGGTGTAGGAGCAGTGAAAAAGGTTTATAGGGCTTTTGATCAACAAGAAGGTATAGAGGTGGCTTGGAATCAGGTTTTCTTGAACCGATTCACCGATGACAAGGCCATGTTACAAAGGTTAAACTCAGAGGTTCAGTTGCTGAAAATTTTAGAGAATGATAATATCATCAAATTGTTTAGTGCTTGGATAGATGTTGACCGCATGGCTTTGAATTTCATAACTGAGGTGTGCACATCTGGGAATTTGAGGGATTATAGGAAGAAACACAGGCGTATTTCAACCAAGGCCTTGAAGAAGTGGTCTAGGCAAATACTGAGGGGTTTGGAGTATTTACATTTGCATGAGCCATGCATAATTCATAGGGATCTTAATTGCAGTAATGTGTTTATCAATAATAATACTGGTGAGGTAAAGATTGGAGATTTCGGGTTAGCAGCAGCAATGGAAAAGGAGCATGTAGCACATTCAATTCTTGGGACACCGGAGTTTATGGCGCCGGAACTATATGATGAGAATTATACAGAGAAGGTGGATATATATGCTTTTGGGATGTGTGTGCTTGAGTTGTTGACAAGGGAGATACCATATAGTGAGTGTGATTGTGTGGCTAAGATATATAAGAAGGTGACCTCAGGTGTGAAACCACAGGCAATGAGCAAGGTAAAAGATTTGGAGATCAAGGGGTTCATTGAGAAGTGCCTGGCCCCAGTGTCTGAGAGACCATCTGCCACTGAGCTCCTCCAAGATTCATTCTTTGATGGACTTGATGATGATGATAATGATGAAAACTATGGTACTAGTTTATATATTGCTACTTTAGAAATATGTGATTAAGTTATTTCCTAGTACACAGTTTTCATGTATTCTAAACAAGGGATTGATAATGAATAGATAGAGATCACTTATTATTTCTATACTCTTGCAGGCTGTATATTAATTAAGTTATTTCCTAGTACACAGTTTCATGTATTATAAAAAGGGGATTAAATGAATAGATATAAATTGTTATTTCTATGCACTTGTGCTTAATTTCCTTGGTAGTTTAGTTTCTTGCTTCAAAAATTACATGGAATTGAATTTAGGTATATATTTTTTCTGTGTTGATTGTCTCTTATTGTCTCTGTAATGCAACCCAAACCTCACCCTTCTCAAATGGTCACATAGTGTGTATATAACTATTTTACTATAAAATATCATATTTTTAAATAGTACATACATCGATTCTTATCAATTAGAGTTAATAAAATTGAGATGGATGAGTCAACTTAATTAGAAAATTCTTAAAACCTTTAGATTTAATAACATAGAATTGATAGTACAGACCCAAACCCTAGGGATCTTTTTGCATTCTGTCCTAAGAAATTTATCTTTAATACATATTACTAATAATGACTTTTGGCCAAAACTGTGTATTAGGAGAAGAAAGCCACCAGAAACATCAATTGAAAAGAATTTGGATCATGAATCAGCTCACAATGGAATATTACTTTGGTAAAGAAAGTGTACTATCCACATTATGCATCTTCAATAGTGAACCTCCCAATTTCAAAATTTAATGAGTACAGATTAATGGTGTGGCCTTGTGAATAAACTGGTGCATTCTTGGTGACTAAAGTTTACTGGATGCCGCTGAATCAAGCCTATCCTTAACTTGAAGGAATCCAAGTTCCTAAACCCTAAATCTAGAGAATTTTGTGGAAACTCCAAGGGACAATTGTACAAGTGCTGCACTTTTTTGCAATAAGGGAAAATTGTTGATCATTTATTTATTGAATGTGAATTTGCTAGAGTTTAATGGTTGGGCTCACTCTTAACATTAAGAACAGATTTACTAGAGATTGAATCCTCAGTAGTAGAGGGTTAAGCTTTGGCTACAACAACTGTTGTTGTTGTCAACAACCATTCTTCTTTTTTGTTAACTTTTTCTGGACCTTCTGGTTATTATGGTATCATTGAAATGATAAAATCCTTCAAGCCTAAAAGTTTAGCCTTTTGGCAAAAATATTATTATTAATTTTTAATGCTTTTTATTTTACTTATCTTTTAATTGATCTTATGATAATAAGTAATTGGGTCAGGTCGTTTACATAGTTCCGTGTTGGGTTAGTACTTGGTTGTTTCATTTGGGCCCAGACCTTGGGCCATAGAATTTTGTTATTGTGTAACCAAAATAATAACCCTTGTAGCATTATCAAACCCCTCTTATCCATCTCACGATTAATCAATCAATTCGATTGTTCCACTTCCACCTATCTCAACATTTATCTTTGCCTATCTGTTCATGACCCGTGAGGATCCTTATTTAGAATTGACAGAGGCTTTACTAACAATCTAATCTCTCAAAGACCAATGTGCACTTCATAGAACGTTCAATCATTTGCTTGGGTTATTATTATTATTATTATTGTTTGATTTCTTTTAGTTACAGATTGTAAGAGAATCTACTTTTGCCCTGTTTTGAGAAAAGGCAATTGACAAATCCCTCAAAATATTCTTAGGAAATTTTTTTGATTTTTTCACCACTCAATTTCCCGATTCCTCTGAGTGCACCAGTTTAACAAAAGCAAAATAAATAAATATTATTTGTTAAGTAATGATTAATAGAACCTTTATTCATAAAAAAAGTTAAAGGTACCTAGCAAAAAAAAGTAGCACTGATTATAACTATGCTAAGAATGATTTAAAAAAATTTTAAAAAGCAAGCAAACTCCCCCAGGGTGTTTGCACTTCGTACCAAAACTGGTATTAACCATTTCAATTATAACAAATTTATGAATTTCACATTGTAGATAGATTTACAGCTTAAAAACTATTGATTACATGCAAACCGCACGTGACTTGCATCTGTCCATCCAAATAAGAATTATCTGTCAGATCTTTAATGTTCTACACTATATTTCTTCAATCACATAATATCATGTATTTAATTATATATGCATTTTTTAACGGGGGTTATTTTACAAAGCAGGAAGACAAACTCCGATCGATAGAACATGAGGAACACTCAAAGTGGAATAAAAGATTTTTATTCATACCCTATGGAGTGCAGTTGACAAGTTTTGTTATATATTATGTGGTTGGTTGTAGTAAATTTTCATAATTTTTAGAATGCAAAGTGTAATTTTTGTTAATTATAAAAAAAAAATTGCAAGTTTTGTTATTGTAGGGATAAGGTGCCCAAGAACATACGTTGGGCCTTGGGCCTTGTTTGAGGACATTTTGCGGTTTAAAGACAGATAAACAGTAATGAATATGTAAGACTCAAAAACTCCATGAGCAAGCTACGAATGAGAATGCTGAGGAAGATAAGTCGAGGAGGAGTATTTCCTTGGCTAAACGAAGTTGAGATAAAAAAGAGTGTTCTTTCATCCAGGGTGATATTCCGGAAAATTCTATTGATAAAGATATACGTTATGAACATATAGGACAACTGGAAGGTGGGAAATATCTAAGGGAAAGCTATTACCACCGCATTAAATGCTCTGTAGCTAACCCTCTAGCCACATTAATGAGGAAGTGATACTTGAACAGTAGTTTTTCAGCCTTACAGTTACTCTCCAAAGACTTCAGGAAGGTGCTAATGTGATAGAGATCAACACTAACAATCTAATCTACACGTGGAGGCAAAGATGAAGACAAAAGGATAATATAAAATAGGAAGGAGGCCATGAAAGAGGGGGATCAAAATTTTAAGAAAAGAATACTGTAGCACTAAGGAACTATACTTGTAATCAAATTCAAGAAATATATACAAGAACTAATTTCCTCGAATTGTACCGAAGACTATTTTTCTTTAGTAAAAACCAAACTATCTCTACCTTATTGTCATTTGAATCCACTACAATTGCTACCCAACTCATTATATCCTAGTTTTTCAATCCACTTTTTACAAATTCATTGTATTGGACTCTTTGGGCCTAGGTCCTTTTAACTTTTGGGCCCAGGGTTCAAACCGTGTCCTTACAGTTATATATTAAAATCTAAGAGCCTTGTAATCTAACAAATGCAATTTGGTGTTTCTAATGAAAATGTCTAAAATTTAAATTCTCCCATTTTTTACTATCAAATTATCATTAAAAAAAATATTAACTAAAAGTTTCCTTAAGTATTTATTAAAAGTTAATGCCATGAAAAAAAAATTATTAAAAAAAACCTTCCATATGGATTTTATGATTGCCCCTCTCTTTTGTAGAAAAACATATCATGTATCCGTCGCATAATATACCTCATCATCTTTTGTTTATTCCTATAATACATTTCTTAAAATGAAAAAACATTTTCCAACCATATAATTGTTTTATATTATATATCTCACTATTTATTAGTTAGACCATAGATGTCAGATGTGACATCTCTTCCTCTCCCCCCAGCCCCACCCCCATTTTTTTATTATCCAATTCCTATTAATTTATCATTTCACAAACACAAATGCTTTTCCTATTCCATGTTCCAATCAATCAAAGTTTTGTTGCATTTCGCTCCATCCAAATTCTAACATTTTTCTTTAGAAGAATCCAACTTTTAGCATATAAAAAGCGATAATGCTTAACTTTGTCATACCAACTTTTACCGAATCAATCAATAACTCTACCGCATAGGAGGGATAAGGTGCGAATGCTCCTTATAATGTTGTTACTGCCTCAAAGAATATCGAATTCCCAATCCTTCCATTCATAAAACGTCTTATCACTTTGTCATTTTCCATCAAACTATAGTATAGGTTTGTCGATACTTAATACCATAAATCCATTATTTAAGCACGAGATTAGCTGATTAGGTATGCGTTACAATACCAAATTCATAATTTTTTGTGTCTGAAATAAAGTACTATATTACAATTCATTAAAATTTGTTTAAAAAGATAAATAAAAATTCATTCATTTGGCACAGATAAAGACAAGACATACAAGACAATGTCAATTTTAGGTAATGGGTCTTGTCATAAGTCATGAAATACATTAACAAACAAAAGAGTACATATATATTTGGAGGACAGCCTTTCGTAATGGAGCAATGATATAGGTTAAGCAAACAAAAAAAAAAAAAAAAAAATCGCAATAGTTATCGACAAAGTTTTAATAGTTTTTTTTTTTTTTTAAGAAGAATTAGTTTTATCTAACTCATCATTGACATCATTTTTATTTACCGTTAACAATTTATCACATCAATAATTGTCATATTTTTGTATTTATAGACTTTCTCTCCATTTTTTGCATTTTATAATTTAATTTCTTATTAAACTCAACCCATTAGCTTCTGGCTGGTTTAAAACTTCCAAAAAAAATTTCCATTCATAGTCTAACACACAGCCAGCTAGACTTAAAACTCATGTCTCAACAATGTTCCCCTCCCATTTAATTGAAAATTTCTGATACCAGTATAAATTCCTTGAATGCTCAGCCTCAGCCACCTTATTAGAAATAGAATGGGTTCTAGTCAGTAGTCACACCTCCTAAGGGCAAGTACAGAGAAATTTTTTTTTTTTTTGAGAAAGAAGTACAGAGAAATTTGATCCCTTTAATTCTCAAGTTTATAATTTTAGATGCATGATTGGGAACATTGATTGTGACAGAGGGGACCACTTATAGTTTAGCTTTGAAGACAAGCAACAAAATACCGAAGATTTCTGGGTTGTCGTGACGTGAGTTATGAAATAGTCAGTGTACATACACTGATCTATCTAGTTTTTGTGGTTATCTTATAGTAGGCCAAGCTGAGGACACCCACCAGTATCACCCACCACACAAAGAGTTGCCATTTACGAAAAAAAAAAAAAAAAAGGTTTTAGTCCTCTGGCGGCATGGCCACCAAAGTTTTAAAATTATATTTATATATGTGTATACATACATAAAGAACATCAAAATAAAATTATAACCCTTCAAATCCCAATTAAAGTTGATATATATTTCTAAAATATACACTTTTTAATTATAAGAAAATTGGACAAAATGGGAATATACTCCTTTCGCCGAAAAGTTCTAGCAAAATGTTCTATTTCTGAAACTATTTAGAGATATGCTCCTGTTTTGAAACTTGATTTTTAAAAAATCGAGTTTTAATGAAAAACTCGATTTGGCGAAAATCAAGTTGCTTGAAAAAAATTGCATAGAACTCGAGTTCCATGCATTTTATTTTATTTTATTTTTTTAAAGTTTGATTGCCTATAACTCGATTTTTTAAAAACTAAGTTTTTCATTGAAACTCGATTTTTTAAAAATTGAGTTTAAAACAAGGGTATTTTTCTAAATAGTTTCAGAATAGGAACATTTTGCTACATATTTTGCTTGAAAGGGGTATACCCCCATTTTGGCCTAAGAAAATTTAAGTTGCTTATATTTATTAAAATAGAGTTATAATTCTAATAAGAGATTTTGGGTTCAAATTCTACATACACCAAACTCTAATTAGTATCTTAACTTAATGATAATGAATAATTATTAAAAAGCGGACACCATAAGTTGAAGTATTATTATATTATTATCCTATTTATCAAAAAAAGTGATAGACTTATAAATGACAGTACCATAACAACAAAACTATAGTCTCAAAATTTTGTATAGTTTTCATTTTTAATAAGGTGATTAAATTTTATATTGGTTGACAGCCTACCACAACAACTGTATTTATTAATTATTTAAATTAATTATACATTCATATATTATAATGAGCATATAATATTATTTAAAAAAAAAAAAAAAAAACAAGTCACTTGCTTACGATTAATGGGGTTGATAAAAACTATGGACCGGGATATTTGATGCCAAGACATCAAGGAACACGCCTTCCTCTCTCTCTTTTCCAACTCTTCCCTTGGCCTTTTCCCATTCTTCGTATTCTTCTTTTTTTTTTTTTTGCTGAAACATTCTTCGTATTCTTCTAACTTCTCTCATCGTCAACGAGTACATCAAGCTTTAAAAAAGCAACTCATTTGTCAATGATGCACTATTTTCTTTAAAAAAAGAATATAGTAGATGGATATGGTCATCATATATATATATATATATAGTTTTGATTTTTTATTCTTTACTTTCTACACAATATAAATTATATAATTTTGGTGGTTGGCATGCAAACAAACAACATTTTGTTTTCTTTTTTAGGCACACATGGAAGTATATAAATAAAAAATATAGATTTCTTTATTCTTTGTAAAATATCAAATTAAATTGATTAAATATAATATCAGATATGAATCTATCGGTGCAATGTTTAATCTCTCTCTCTATATATATATATATAACCGAAACCTCTGAAACTCTCACAATTTTCCACATCAACACTATTTTCTTTTTCTTTTTATTTTAGGCTTTATATCTTATATATTTATTATTTCTCTTTAACCTGTAATTATCTTATCAGTGTTACAATAGTTTAGTTTAAGTAATACTCTATTAGATATATGTTTCAAGAGCTTGAAAATTTTACTTCAACTAAAATTCTATAACATCTAAATAAAATTCCACTTTTGTTTGACCTCTTCACAATTGTACACATCAGCATTACTTAAATAAATATACAATTTTCCACATTTAAATTTTACTTTTTTATTTGGGTTTTTGCCCGATAAATCTATAAATCCTAAACGTAAGGGGACTCTGTAGCCAGATTCTCCTGTCTCCAACGATGGACTTCTTACTTTTTTCCATGTTTGACAAAACCTGAATTATGCTTCAACCCTAAACCTAACGCATAAGTGTCCACTCTCTCCTTCCGCCCATGCTTACTCCCTATGGACACCTAATAGAGGAAGCAAGAGAAGTGATTTCCAAGTTCTAAGATGTGAGGTGGCATGTTGTATCAGTTAACAGAAACAAAGGAGCAAAACAGATGGCAACATATACATACTCTATTCAGAACATGTGGCAAAGGGAATTGTAAGGTTGAATTTTATCAACCATCTTGTTAGCTTTATTTCGTACCAAATTTGCTTATATTTTAGCAATTAGTAACCCTGTATTTAGGTGAGAATCATGTAAAGGTAGTGTGTGAGAGAGTGTGAAGAAATGCTCAAGATTGTGCAAAGAAGCAAGGACTCGCGACTGGATCTCGTGGATAGCTCATGGGTTGCAAGCCGCCAGAAGTTGCACACATGCCAAGCATGCCAAAAGTTGAAGTGTTATGCCAGTTGGAGCACTACAGGACAAAAAGTACAGACTGACCGTTTAGTTACCTCGCGGCTTGAACTCGCGGCTCAGTCAAGTCGCGAGACCAAGTCGCCAGCCAGCTCTGTTTTGAAAAACTGACTCTTTGCATTCCACTCACCCTAGTATATATACCACTTATACCCACGAAATGTAGAGAGCTTCTAGAGAGGATTTTGAGAGAGAAATTCTAGAGAAAAACAAGATTAACTTATCCACAATCTTTACAAAGAGACTCTTCAAATTCCTCTACTCTCACCCTCTCCATTGTTACATCCTTGAGAGGTTCATTAGCCAAAACTTTTCTCACCATACCCATATCTGTGAGAAAGCCATTTGGTGTTTGGGAAGCTGTTAGGAAGGGACCAATTTCATATTGGTTGATGCTATAGTTTATAGTGGAATCCGGTAAGCTAAAGAAGAAATAGGTTCGACGTAACCTCGTTGGAGTAGGAGTTTGGAGGGTTTAGGTACACTAGGTAGATTAGGCTTGGAGGGTCTTCTGCTATTCATGTATCCCAACTACATTTTTTAGTAGATTATTTATCGCTTGGAGGGCGGCAGAGAGGTTTTACGACAAGAGTTTCGGTTTCCTCTTGAATAACACATTGTTGTGTTATCCTTGTATTTGTATCTCTCTTCCCTTGATCTTTACCATTTAATTTCTGCTGTGGATGTGATTTTATTTGATTTAGATTGTTTATCAATTTTGTATTAAGCTTATACTCATATTCCGCACATTAATTATTTGATATTAAGTTTGAATTGGTAATTTGTCAATTGGGAGGTCTAAACATTCATAATGTTTTATACGCTATTTGAACTTTCAGGAACTTCCTCCCATTCTTAGCAATACCCTGTAAGACACGTTTATTATCAATAAACTTTTTTCTATTGTTTATCAATAAAATTGTAGGGTCTTGATTTACAGTCAAAGCCCAAAACGTATGGGATATTGGCCCAATGAGCCCAATACGATAAATTTGTAGAGAGTGGGTCGAAGAACTAGGCTCTAATGAGTTGAACAATGGCTAGTGCTGAATTAAATGACAATCAAACACTAAATAAGAGATTTTGGTATCAATAGACTTTTAGTCTGAGGAGGTCACGCTTGTATATATTGATCACAATTAAATACAAAAACAATTTAGATTGCTACAGTCTTGTTTTCCTCTCCCTCTTCTCTCAGGGAAGGTCTCTCACATTATATAGCTCCCTTTGGGACATCTTAATTCTACACTTATTGATCATTTGAGCCTCCACTTGAGTACCTGTCCCATCAGACACCCTCTCTGGCTTTTTGTGAGTTGTGGTAGCCAAGTTAACACTGTTCAGAGGTCTTCTCCACATAAATGCGGCCAGAAAAGTAGCTGTCATGCATTTAATGCGGTGGCAGCAGCTTTTCCCTAGATATTTTTGGGCTTCCTGTCTTCTTGTATGTTCATGAAGCATGTTCCTATCATTACAGCTTCTTAGAGGGCCATTCTACTTGCTGGAATACATATTTGAGCTGCACATGCCACATCTGAGGAGTAATTCCTTCTTGGGTCACCTTTCATTCGTTCCTTATTCATGAGACTTTAAATTGGGACCCTAAATGACTATTTGCCCCTCCTTGGATCATTCAGCGTCCTCAGACAAAAGCTCAAGGCCTAACATATTATCCTGGGCCTTTATCCCTACAAAAACTTTTTCTAAGTTTTCCCCTGCATGTTTCTATGTTGTTATAGTGAGCTTTTAAATATATATATATATATATATATGATTTATTGAATAGTGATTAAATATTTAGAGAAATATACTATATCAATTACTATTGCATTATAATTCTTATTTTTAGCTAACATTAAAAGAAAATACTTGTGATGCCTATACTTTGGAGCTCAAAATTGGTGAGAAACAAAAGAATATTATAATATTTGATTCAGGAACTGTAAGGACACGAATCGTAACGAACCTAACTGTGTTGGGTTCGCACATGAAGAGGCCCAAACAATATCATTTGTAGAGCGTGAGTTTGAAAGGCTAGGCCTTGATCACCAAGTGATGGGTTTTTCATGGCATTCATACAAGGTTAAGAGACTTTCACCCCTGGAGTCTTTCTCTTGGAGGTGGGCTGGGAGGCTCTGGTTTTTGGCCATTTTTCCCAGCCCCCCCTAATTTGTGTATCTACCCTTTTATTATATAGTCTACCTTGGTTAATCCTAGCCTTCCACTTGTCGGTCAGGCAGGTGCTTATTTCTGTATCCGTCCCATCATTCGTCCTCTCTTACTTTCTATTAGTTGCGTGGATCGAAGTTTATACCGTCCAAACGTCTTTTCCCATTAATCAACTCTAGGTATCGGCAGGTGTATTAACTGAAGGAAAGACACCTTTTCCTTGATCCAATTTTACACTTTGCTTCCTCGTGGGCCCCATTTCATTCACATCCCCTTCAGGGAGCTGTTTGGGGATAGCTTTCACTAGGACGTTGATCTCCCCCTCAAAGCTCTGGAGTGCCGAGGACAGAGTAGCTTCTCAGCCTTGCCCACTTGCCTTGGCCATTGATCACTCGTCCTCGGCAAGAGACCTCCTCGGCACGGGCCATGAGCCCAGATAGAGTCTGGGCCAGATCGTAAATTTCCAGGACCCACAGGAACAATTTTGTTTCATTTAGTAGGTTGTGCATTTTTGGGTTTCTAAGGTTTTGCTTGAGTTTTATTGACAAAAAATAGTTTCGAAAATTCAGAGTTATAGTGTTATGATCTATGGAAAGTAGTATAAATGCTGATTGTCATATAAATATTTTTTGGTCTTTGGTGAATATAAGTTTTAATTTGTAGAGAAGTGAAATCAAATTAATTAAGACTATTTGGTGTCAAAGCATATGTGATAGTGATTGTTGGTACATGAATGCATTTATAGATTCTTGAGAAATCAAAAGGCATAAATTAAACCTTTATGCAAGGATTTGAATTTACAAAATGAGGTAAGGCTGGTAGAAGTGCAATAGGATATCCAAATTTTTTATTTGATAGATCTGCAATAGGATATCCAAATTTTTTATTTGCTAGACTTATATCAAATTGGCATTTTTGGGACAATGCTTTGAGAATCTTTTATACAGTATTACAAAAGGTTGACTTTTTGATGAAGAAGTTTATATAATACTTTGGTTTGTGGTAAATGAGTTTCCACAACTTTAAGGCTAATTTTTGGTTTGCTTTTTATGTTAGAATATCTCATAAACTTTGAGTTTTTTGTGCGGTAAGTAATGGAACTTTATTGATGAAAATTTAAGGATAACAAAGAAAGCTTCTTAGTGCATAGGAATTAAGAAAGTACAAAAATATGAATAATAGCTAAATTTTTAGAAAATCAAAGATCAATAACTATATCATCAATCAAATATTTAGATTTCAAGTTTTTTATAATTTAAAATTATGCATAAAAAATAAGTTTATGGATTTAATAGTAAATAACATCCAATTAATATGAAATTTGATATGTGTGTTAAGAACATAAAGAACTTGCAATCAACGATTAGATTTTCAAAATATGTAGTTATGTTAAACTTTGTCCTATAATAAATTTTCAAACTATTACAATAGAAAATATTGTCAATAGCAAAAGCAAATTAATAAAAATATTTTTTTAAAATCATATTTAACAGTTTTCTCATGCATCGCATGGGATAGCGACTAGTTATTTGAATGATTATACTCCTTGTTTTCCTTTCATGATTGTTTCTCTTTTTAAAAACAAATAAAAATAGTCTTTTCACTTGATGGATATGAGTTTTTTTAACATATCTAGTACTTTAATAATAATAGTTGAGATAAAAAAATTAAATCTTTTTATCCATCCTTAATTCAAGTTTATCGATTTTAATAGATATACTATTTGCATTACATATATTAAGTTGTAAAGTATTTCAATTCTATCTTGAATTATTTTTATAATACTTCTTTTATATATCTATATATACATATTCCGAATAGTATATACTGAAAAGAATACCTACTCATCTCATCTAATAATCATATTAAGCTTTCATAAATAAATAAATAATCATATTAAGCACTAAAGACAATTTTCTGGCTAAGTCAGTTCAATTTAAGATAAGATTGTTTATGACAATAGGAAAAGGTTCCTTGTATACAACTATACAAGCTGACCTTACCTTCTAAGCCATGATGGATGTATTGGAATCTCTTTCAACTTTTGAAAGCAAAAGTAGCATTGAAAAGCCATGATGGATGTGTAGTCTATTTCAATAAAATTACTTGAGGTTGCTTCCTTCGCACAATAACATATAGGAGAAATACTAATTGTAACAGTTTTGTTTTCGACCACACAATGAAATAAAACAAACTTTTGTCTAGTCTAGATTTACGGCCCGGACTAGTCATGCAATCAGGCATTTATGTAGGCCACATCTTTGGAATTTCTCTCCGGCCGACTTATGAGATGGACTAAGATTTGTGGCCCCTTGTGTGAGAGAATGGTCTTATGAGACCGTGAGATATCATCTCATTACACTCAACCATACTATTCAAATCATAAATGCTTGTAATAGTTGATCAAAGATATGTTATACCATCTTGTAACATTCAAAGAGCATATTTAGTATTTAAATTGCAAGCAGTATATAAAACAGATCGCATAATAATCATATGCATTATGAAAACAAACTAGAGCTAGAGGTGATGTTTGTTTTTTGGAGGGTGATGCTATGGTCATGGATTCTATTATTTGCTCTAATTTTGATCTTCCATGAGAAATCTCTCCCATCTTATTTGACATTTGCAACCTCCTTCCTTGTTTCTCAGTTGCAAATTACAAATTTTATTACAAATCATCAAAAGAGATTGCTCATCTTTTAAGCGATTGGGTTTCTTTTTCTTCATCTTGGAGAACCCTTCCTATCTCTTCCATTCCTTGGTGGGTTTTTTTAAGGATATTGATAAGTTGATTATCTCATTGTTGTCTTTGCCCTCTTTGGGCTCTGGGCCTCCCCTTTCTCAATAAATCTTTATATATAACGTATTGCGATTTGATAAAATCTTCAATTATTTTGTAAACAATTTCCATGTAACTTTGTATTACTAATACAAATACGACAAATTAAATAATTAAATTTATTATTTTATCAGTAATTTGTTATGTCTCTTTTACAATATATAAATGAATGGTGTGAGACTCTCGTGAAAACATATAGATACCCATTGCAATCTTTCATCCAGCCAAAATCTCATAAAAGGTTCCTTATTATAGCCTACAATTGTTCATTACCAAAAAAAAAAAAAAAAAAAAAAAAACCTAACTAAATAGAAGTTTCTGGTTAGCCCCTGTGGCTGTCCTGTCTACTCAGAAACATCCCATTTAAAATGCCATAGCCTATAGAAACATCAGGGCGGTCCAAATGGAGATATGTTTGATCAATAAATAATGAAACTGTGCAAACCATGGATATTGAAATTCCTCTCTTGGGGCTTTGCTGAAAATGACTATGTCATGACTCATGACTTGTACAACATTATATGCAGACTTATATATCTAGGCTTTATGTGTGTGTGTATATATATATATATATGACTTCTGCTCATCTGGAAGCTTATTAATCAACTTCTGGACCGGTTCCAAATTAGAATCTGGAAAGTTACAGTCAATCAATATAAAATGAAGAGTCAATTCTTTTTTCTTTTCTTTTTTTGGTTGTGTGTGTGTGTGAAGAGTTTTGGACCTTTTGGTAACCAAAATAAATAACAAGAAAACTAGCAAGATATTTCAGTTTCGTCCAACGAAAGAAGAGAAATTTAAATTAATGACTCCTTGGCTTATAAGGGGTTTTTTTTTTTTTTTTGGTAGTTTATTTCTTATGTACAATCTTTTAAGTGTCATTTTTTTCTATAATAAAGTACTTTCACCCACGTTCCTTCAAAAAAAAAAAAAAAAAAAAAGTATTTTCACCCACTTTTAGTTAGAGAGCATGCATGGGTTGAATTGGGCGGGTGAAGAGTAATATTTTTAACCAACCCGTCAATGACAAGTTGGAAAAATTCCAATCTGTTGCCAACCCACCAATCTATAAATCCGGTGGGTCAGTTGAAAATCTTAACGGTTTCAACTTGGCAGGTTTAGTGGGTTGGGCGGGTTGCCAATTTCAATTGACTAGATGAAATTATTTAAATTAAATTGGATAATTGTTTACTCTCTCAAATAAAAAAAAATGCAATTTTTATTAAAAACAATTACAAATACTACATAATTTTTATTAATGACTGAAATTTTATCACACTAAAAATGAAAAACATTTCAGAATGCAAACTTAGAGTTGTACATAGAGTAAGAATGACAACAAAATCTTTGAGTGAGCTGTTGGAATCTATTAGGAAAGAGAAATGTGAAAAAGAAAAAGAAAAAGAAAAAGAAAAAGATGAGAAAAATCAAATGGGTGCATATGTAAGATAGAGTTTTGTGACATGAAAAAGTGTGTGTGTGTGTGTGTGTATAGGTAGGTGGGTCGGATTGTGATGGGTTAAAAATATCTCAACCTGCTATTCAATCCAACCCCTTATTATTTACTATATAAGAGGTAAAGTAAATTATTTATGATATAGTCACCCTCTCTTTGTGTCAAGTGTATCTATATTATAAAGAATTATTTCCCCCCCCCCACCCCCCCCCCCCCCCAAAAGAAAACCCAAATTGATTAATACGGCTCCTAAAAGTTGCAGTTGTAGTTGTGTCAAGTGAAAACTCGCTTTTCACTAAGTTTGAAGAAATTCAAATAATTACTCTAACCAAACCTTAAATATTTAAAAATTTAGAATAATAGTAGTTCTAATAAAATCAATTATCAAAATTGTTATGAAATTTCCAAAGAAGTCTCATCAATCTTTTTAAATTATTTTAATCAACTTTTATACTTTTTTTTTATTGATTAAATATGAGTCTTGCATACCATGCGTGCTTTATACGGCTCAATATAAGAGTTTTTAATAAATATGATATAAATATAACATATACCGTCCACTTTATGATAATTGTTCTTTGTCATTAGGCCAAATCACCGACTCATTATAAGAGTTATACAATGTGTTTTCACCATATTTCTAACATTTTAAAATAATTAATATAATTTGTTTCAAATAAAATTCTATTACCTTTATTTTTTATTTATTTTAAAATCCAATGGGACCAGGACCATGAGAGAATCTTAACAAACGCGTTTTTTTTTTTTTTTTTTTTTTCTTCCATTCCTTTTATTTTGATGTTACTTACAAGACAATTTGACTAAAGAATTATAAAACCAATCATTTTCATCACTTTATTAGAGCACCGCATTTTAACATGCTAAACTTAAAATTCACTCACATCTGTTTATACAGAGTTGTAAAAAAAAATATGATTGTTAATTGTTACAGTATACTGATACCATTAATTTTGTATTTAGTTTTTTTTTTTTATTATTTCTTTATACATATTGATGATAAAAAAAAAAAAAAAAAAGAGTGAGTGATGATTGTTGTATATGAAAAAAGAAAAACAACTAAAAAAAAAAGATAGTTTAATATTTTAATGAAATTTAGTATAAAATAGATAATAATGTTTTGAAATATGAATATAAAAATAGGTTATTATACTAAAATAAAAAGAAAGCTTTACATTTTAATGAAATATATAGTATAAAATAGATAATAATGTTTTGAAAATTGAATATAAAAAGTAAATTATTATACTAAAATAGAACATAATTTTTGCAAAAGCCAATGAAATGCTCTAAAAAAAAAAGAAAAAGACAAAGTTTAGTTGCAAAATTGGTTATAACCTTAGGCTACAATCTTACTCAACATATTTTCATTAAATGTGATTTTAACAAATCTATCGTTTGATTACACGTTCTATTTATATCCTCCATACTTGCAAAATTTCTAGAAAATTAAAGATTAATAATTATATTATCAATAAATTATTTAAGTTGCAAGTTTTTGTAATTTAAAATTATGCGTAAAATATAAGCTTATAGATCATATAGTAAATAATATCCTATTAATACAAAATTTGATATATGTATTACGAGCATAAAAAACATACAATTCAACAGTCGGATTTTCAAAATATATAGTAATATTTATTTTATTGAATAAAGTTGTAGTCTTAAGTTATAATTAATTTTGTAACTAAACTTTTGTCTAAAATAAAATTTCTTTAATCATTTTTTTAAGTAAAGCTTTTTTATATGTAAAATGTGCCAATTCTATGTGATTTTTTTTTAATAAGAGCAGAACTTTCAACATTTATTGAAGGGAAACCACCTTCTCCATTTTTTTATTGGCTTAAAAGGAAAATATTATTGAAGGGAAACCACCTTCTTCATTTTATTCCCAGCTTTCAACCCCACAGGCCACAGTACAGAGCCTCTGTTTTTGTCCCAAAGGAGTAGTTTTTCATGAAGACAGAGATTACACATGGTCCACGACACGTATCATGCTGAGCAGCCGTACTCTACCTACTAGGTGTGCTTGTTTGTCACAACCGTTTGAAACCGTACTTTTCAAACTACAATAATTAGGTTAGTATGTAGGTTTAAATAATAATTTTTAGTTTTTAAAACAAAAAATATATATAAGTAAAAAAATATATAAAAATACGTGTAATGTTGTTTAAAAATTAAAAATATATATTTAAACACATGTACTAAATATGTTATTGTTTTTATTTTTTTTAAGTTATATATTTAAATAACCTCATTTTCAAATAGTTAAAATATAAATTGTATCAAACCATATATGATATAACAAAAATTGGGTATTAAAAATTATAGTTGCATCACTTTGCGTTAAGAGTGCCCATATTTTAAAGAATTTATATGTGTCTAAAACCTAGCAACAAAACAAATGGATTAATTTTCTCCAAAAAATAAAAAAAATAATAATATGGCTCCTATAAATTGTAGCTGTGTCAAATTATTACTCTAACCAAAACTTAAATATTTAGTAATTCTGAATAATTATAGTTCTAATTAAAATCAATTATCAAAATTGTTATCAAATTTCAAAAGAAATCTCATCATTCATTTTAAATTATTATAATAATTTTTCATACTTTTTTGTATTAATAATTAAATATGAGTCTTACATACCATGCATGCTTTGAATACGGCTCAACTCTTTAATAAATATAATGTAATTTTAATATATATATATATATATATATATTGTCTACTTCATCATGATTATTTTTTATCATTAGATTAAAATACCAACCTAGTTTAAGAGTTGCACAATATGTTTTCATCATATCTTGTATGTATTAAAATAATTTGTATCAAATAAAATTTTATTACCTTTATTTATTTATTTATTTATTTTTTAAGAATCCAATGGGACCATGGGAGAATCTTAACTAACACGATTTTTTTCTCCCATTCTTTTTTATATTTACGTTACTTTCAAGACAACTTGATTAAATTATTATAAAATCAATCATTTTCACCGCTTTAAACCACCACATTTTAGCCGATTAAAACTTAAAATCCATCATGATGAGGTCATATTGTGTAAAAATATATAGGTGTTAGATACAATTAATTTTGTATTTAAGTTGTGTTTGACATTGGCTTAAAAAGTCAACTTTTATTATTATTATTTAGTTTATTTTTGCTATTATTTATAGGTTCTATTGCACTTTTTGGTACTATTTATGAGTATTATTTTACTATTTTAGCTACATTTTAGCTTTATCTACAATATTTTCAATAAAAATTTTTTAATTTCAACTAAATAATCTGTTACCAAACAGACTCTTAGTATTTTATTATTTCTTTACATGTGTACAATGAAAAAAGAGATTAAATGATGATTGCAGTGTGTGAAAAAAAATAAATAAATAAATTTTATTTCCTTATAATAGAGACTGAAAGAAGAGAGTGAATTATAATTATTGTGTGTGAAAAAATATAAATAATTTAAAAAATTAAAAAAAATAATATTTTAATAAAATATAGTGTAAAATAGATAACTATATTTTGAAAACTGAGTATAAAAAAAGAAAAGAAAAGAAAAAGTAAGTTCTTATATTAAAATAGACTAAAATTTTTGCATAAGGAATTTTTCTGTTTGATTATATAGTTTATACCTACTATGTAATGCACACAACACAAAACATATGGTTATTCTATTTTTATCATGGAATGATTATTAAAGTTTTTTTAACCTTTGGTCATATCAATTAATCTTTCTATAATTAGCCTCATCGGTAAGCTAAATTCTTTAATTCTCCAACTTCGATGAAATCGAAATAGTTCCTTCCATTCTTAAACAACTACATTTGGATTAAATTAAATCAAATCTAATTGGATTCAAATATTTTCTTCTATTGATTCCTTTCAGACCGAATGCTTTAAAAATAAGGAAACTATCATTATTTATTTATTTTTAAGTAAAACTTTTTTATATGCAAAATGAGCCAATTCTACGTGACTATCTTTTTATTCTAACAGAACTTTCAACATTCAACAACCTTCACCATTTTATTCTTAGCTTTCTCAAACCACAGAGATATCTATAAATTACAACCTCTCTCTGTCTTTGCCAAAGTAGTTAGTTTCACGCTTCCAGGTTAGACTTTTCTCATTTTCAGAACTTGGTTTAATAACCTTGTCTTAATTAATAATTCTTTTGTTGTTGCTTTTATTGTTGTTGTTGTTTTTTTTAATGAAAATCCTTAAAATTAGGATACCCATTGAAGTTTAAGCCTTTCAAATGTCTCTATTTGCGAACCTGATGAAGAAAAATCTTTTTTTGAAAGGAGATACTGACTCACATCAATGCATTAAGGCTATTATAGAATCTGGGTTTGTATTGCCTTCGCACAACATGAAAAATTGAAGCTTGATGAGAGACATTGAGTCACATTAATGATTAATGTTTGTTTCTACAAAAAATAATTCTTGGATAGACTGTTTGGCAAAACTTTCCTCTGTTTCAGTGAACAATGGTTTATGATGATTTTTACAGGTTGACATATATACTCATACGCAGCTTTTGTGAGAAGAAAAAGGATTAGAATTGAGGACTGTGTTTTATTCTAGGAAACACTTTGAATTACAAGATCAATTCAAGGAAGTTTCAAAGTATGTGATCCACTCTTATTTTGTACCTAAACCCAGTTTCCTGTATATATTATGAGGGGGGGGGGTGTGAGGGAACAGTATCCTCTCCATTCCACTGGAATTGGAGAGAGAGTCAATTTCACGGTTAGGATTTTTTTATTTTGATCTAATTGTGTACAGAGTATCATGTCATTTAAAATATTAAACCATTTAAAATGGAGAGGAATGGTTGGAAGATGATGTCATATTCAATGTTGGTATTGGGTATATCTTTGTTATTGCTGTTTTAGGCATATGATGTCATATGACAGATATCATGTTCCATTTGGGAGGTCAGATCAAGGGTCATGCCTATAATGATTTGTTGATGTACTCCTATATCTGAATTGTTAGATTGCTATGGCAACTCATATTCTGCCTCTTTTTTTTTTTTTTTTTTTTCCTTAGCCAAGATGGAGAATGGTTTCAAATATGAACGTGAAACGGAGCCTCCTTCCAGTTTTGCCCAGCGCAAGGTATGCTATTATTGCATAGCACAAACATACAAGAGCAAATCAACAATGTTCAGTCAATTATGCATTGAATCAAATGTGCATCTCTGTCCTTACTCAACTTGATGTCTTGGGGTATCTCAAATCTAAATACAATCCATCTTGTTGACTTGTTTTAACTTGTTCTTTCTCTGCTTAAACTCTATTCAGTCAACAAAACTATGATATATTGTAATGTACTAATGTCTATAAACTTTTATCTAAAAAAATTCTTTTTTTCTGGGAATCATGAATAAATCAACCTTTGAATTCTTTCTTTTATTAAGTCTGTTGTTCTTTCTATTATTAGGTTGACCCAGGGAAACCAGCTCCACTGACTTGGCAACGGAAGTTAAATTATCTAGGAAATGTTCCTTCACAGTTTGGATTGACATTACAAGAGAAATTGCATTTGGTATGTCTGTAACTGTAACCATATTTGTACCTTCCAAAATTTTGTGGATGAGATAGTTTCAATTATAAGCTAAGTTGTGCTTATGACAATTGTCACAGAACAGATTGAGAACTGAGAAACATACATGTTTTCTTTGGAGAAGTTATCATAAAATTAGTTCTTATAAATTGTAACTCCATTCAAGCCTATATAGAGTCCTTATGTATGTAGATATTTTTTATGTTTGTAATTCTTTAGGCTTCTTTGTGTTTTTTATGCATGAAGTAGCCTCTCTTCAATAAAATTATTCTTACCTGTATAAGAAAAAAAAGGTTCTGACTGTTCTTTCTCAATTATATGCTGAAAGTAGCATTTGCTACATGCTTTATTCTCCAACTAAATGATGTATTGTGTGATCAAAACAACATTAGATAAAGTCACACCTTATATCATTAAATTGAAATCCAATAAATAACATAGGGAAGTTAAGTCACTGGATGAGAATAGTAGATATCAAATTATAATCTTTTTCATTGTTGTTATGTGGTTTTGAAGGCTCCTATAGGCATTCGATTATTCCGTCATGCCAAGGAAGAAGCAGCAAAAGGAAGAGTAATATATCTTACCTCAAATGATTTCTTCTTTATGAATTTGGTGATTTTTCCCCCTATTCTCTTACAACCACTTGTCCTTCAATCAGATGGCAATATTTGATTTTTTCAGTAGGCGCACCATTGCAGGTCATCATGGTGTTTCTTTAGGTGGTATTGGGTATGTGGTCAAATTTTTACAACTGAAAATAGACTTATGCTGATAAGTGATGTTGGACACTGTACATTTTTTTATATATAGTGAATCAGAAATTTTATCAGCTAATATTATTTGAAATGAACTGCAATTATCTAGTAGCTCAAGTATATATAATAAAAAAATCTAGTAGTTCAAGCATATATGAATACAACTATTTTGTTTTGTTCTTTCAATATCATTTTTATGTTTGAAAGCATGATTTTAGTGCAGGAAGCATTGGAAGAAGCTACAGAGGCCAGTTTCAACGCTTTCAACTGTTCCCTAGAATATGTGAAGAAAGCCCCATTTTAGCAAATCAATTCTCTGTGAGTTCGCAGCTACTGAAGCCATATCTATTACTTATCCCCTAAACAATGGAAACTATTTCAGGGCACCAGAATGTGTTCACATGTTTTGGGGTGAAATTGAACATCATAAACAAAAGGTTTTCATTTATAGAAGTGCCACTAGTTGCTGAAAATATTTCTGTGAGATATATTAATTGGTATGACATAGAAGAATAATTTTTATTTGGAACAGTGAAGTTTGATGGACAAGCTCAGATATGGTGATTAGAAGATCATTTACAGATTTGAATAGATTATCAGGACGGTTTATCCCTTATGTTATCACTATTACTCCAAACAAGATAAGCACAAGTGGATATTAGTAAAAATAGTGAAATGGCAAATGAGAATTGCATAAACTAATCCACCAATCACTGGAAAAGAAGGAATCAATCAGCCAGCAACTATGCATCTATCCATTTGCACTTAGGTTTTATATATATGTTAACACCATGCTGTTGAATTTTACCATGGACAAACTTTGTCCTTTTTTCTTTCAAAATTATATTTTTTGGTTGAATGAATAAAAATGCTATAGATTTATCTTTAGTACTTCTTATCAAGCAGTAGTGAATCTCTAGGTTTCCTTTACTCATTTAGGTTTTTGTTTCACGCCCAAATGGTGGAAAATTCTCAAGTGTATTATGCACTGAAAGCCCAAAGGTACCCAAGTAAGTAACTTATTATCCAGGACTTGCGTTTCTCTAATTTTTTTGAAATTAGTATATGCCATCCAAAACCGTGAGTGAGACATCACATTATTGCTTTGTCAATCACTATGTAGAGATGACACTGCTTCTGGTATTGAAACTTGGGATTGGAATTTGAATGGCGAGAAGTGTACATACCATGCTTTGTTTCCAAGGGCTTGGACAACCTATGAGGGTAAATTTTTTGCTCCCACTGGAAACAGTTCAAATTTTTGATATCACTTACAACATTCTGTATTTTGTATGGATTTGTCGAAGCAGGTGAACCTGACCCAGAACTTACAATTGTTTCTCGACAAATTTCACCTTTTATTCCCCACAATTATAAGGAGAGCAGTTTCCCAGTATCAGTATTTACTTATACGGTATGAAAGAGAATGCAAGAAATTTCATTTATATTAGAATTGATCACATTGCCACAGTTCTAAGGTAGTGCTTTATGCCTTCTTCAGTTGTCTAATAAAGGAAGGACTTCTGCAGATGTCACCTTGGTCTTTACATGGGCTGTAAGTTAATAATTTCCAGCTGCATATTCCATTGACCCTTTTTTAGGTGCTTTCTTTTAGTAATGATAATCTGGAAGCTTTTTTTCATAGAATGGGGAAAAGTTCTTCAATATTTTAAATAAAAGATTGGCATGATTCCTCATCCAGTTATCAGATTGGCATGATTTATAAAAATTTCTGATATCTGAACTTTCTGTGCCTGAATTTTCAGAATTCTGTAGGTGGGAACTCTGGATTTTCTGGTCATCACTTCAACTCAAAGATGGTGTAAGAACAAAATAGTGGACTTTTATAAATGTCTGATTTTTTAAGTATAAGTAGCTTTCACAGAAAATGGAATTTATTTTTCTGGCAGAAGAAACTTCCTACTCTAATACACCATATATTATTTATGTGCTATTCTACTTAAATTTTAATTTATCTTAATAATTTAGCAATTTACCGTTACTTAACTCCTACCAGGGCGAAAGATGGAGTGCGTGGAGTACTTTTACACCACAAGTAATTCTCTCCATTCACTCTAGAAGATAGTTTTGATTCTGCGTACATCAGTTCAAACATAGATTCTATGCGACTGATATCATGGCTGGATGTCTGATTATCTCTAAAACGAAGTATATAAATTTTCAGGGCTGTAAATGATCAACCTCCAGTTACTTTTGCAATTGCTGCACAAGAAACAGATGGTGTTCATGTCTCTGAGTGTCCTTGCTTTTTGATTTCTGGTGATTCCCATGGCATCACGGCTAAAGACATGTGGCATGAAATTAAAAAGGTTAGATAACCTTCTCTTTTTTGCATTAACAATCAACAGAGAGGAACTATTTGTTTTAGGATCCTCTGTTTCTTGTTAGCTTGATGTATCCAGACAAAAAAAAAAAAAAAAAAAAACTTTTATGCTCTGCTCATTATCACTCATTGTTTCCATAATGTTTACCAGTATCAATTCCAAGTATTTCGGTCAGATACAAACTTTCAAAGTTTGACCTATTATCTTAATACATTAGTGTACACAATTTAGGCATTTGAGAGGGTTTAGTCTAGGTTGAATTTGATATGGATATTGAGAATTGATTACTTGCTAAGTTTTATTCCAATAATGTTGCTCCACCACTGTTTCTCTAAACAAGGTTGAATGTTTACGTAATAGTGGCTACCTGCAGTCCTATTAAATGTTTTTGCAACTCTTTCATTTCTTTACCTCATCAGAGTTTTTGTTAAGAATAGTATTAGATGAGAAATACATTCGTTCCTATAAGGGCTTCTATTGGGCACATAAACAGATCAAGGATGGGGGTTATTTGTCATCCCAATAGAGACCAGGAGGGGACTTTGTAATAACATCATTTTTCCTTCAATTTGAAATGAGAAAGGAATGCTTCACCTTGATGTGATTTTTGTGAATTGCAACCTCGAAAACCAAATAATGCACATGCTATAGAGATACACATACTATAGAGGAGCAAGAATTTCTATTAAAACAAATCTATTGTAGGGTTAAAATCCAATTCAGCACAATCATAATATTTTTATCCTCCAAAATCTTGATGTCTTTACTTTTATTCTTATAGCATGGGTCGTTTGATCACCTTGACCACGTTGAAACTCCAATGCCTTCAAAACCAGGATCATCTATTGGAGCAGCCATAGCAGCCTCTGTAACAATACCTTCTGATTCCATCCGTACTGTCACGTTTTCATTGTCATGGGACTGCCCAGAATTGAGGTTTAGTCAAAAGACTTACCACAGGTAGGTTATCCCAGCCCTTAAAACACTTGTGTGGAAACCTAGTCCTTAAAGTATACTAATCTTTTTAACAAAATATTTTAATACCAGGCGCTACACCCGATTTTATGGCACTCATGGGGATGCTGCAGCAAGTATTGCACATGATGCTATTCTTGGTATGTCTATACAGCTTCATTAATTTTCCTGAGTATATCGTATTTTAACATACATATGTATTCTCTAGGGAAAAATTTACCTTTCTGTTGATGTAACTAGAGTTCATGAACTAGTAAATTGTTTGCAGATATTATCAAGACTGACCTTTAATTATGAAAATAACGCTTAAAATTCAAGATGTATTAATTTTCCTTTTGTAGGAATATTCACTAACCAACAAAATACCTCTTCTCTGGAAATGCCTGATATTATTTTGTAATCATCTGGCCATTTTTTTTTTATAATACCCTTGTTTCTTATCAATTTTCTACACAAAGAGAACATGTTAAGTTCTTTCAAATCTTTGTTATTGATATAGAATTACCTTTTGCAGTTTCAACCAAGAAAAAAATGACAATGGTAGTGTACTTTGACAGTGAAAGGAACACATTTGATTGAATACGTTTGTTCTTCTTTGTAATTAGAGCATGCCCATTGGGAATCCCAAATTGAAGCATGGCAAAGACCAATTCTTGAAGACAAAAGGCTTCCTGAATGGTGAGATTAAATGAAACTTGTGCTGGAGAAAGAATACAAAATCTGTGCTTTTTTGACCAATTCTGAATGGTTAGATGTACATCCCCAGGTACCCAATCACTCTCTTCAATGAGCTCTATTATCTCAATACAGGGGGGACAATATGGACAGGTACTTATGGAACTTAAAATCTATTCAAAATGTGCTTCAATCTTTTTATTCTTTTTATTAAAGGCCATATTTTCCTTTCTGCAGATGGATTACCTCCAATACAGAATTTAGGAACCATTGGTGAGAGGAAGTTTTGCCTTGATAGTCCCAAATCAAATTGTACAAATACAGTTGATATGTCCCATCAAAATGACACTGCTGTTGATATCCTTGAAAGGATGGCATCCAAACTCGAGCAATGTCATACTCCAGTAGCATCAAATTCAGCCTTTGGAACCTACTTGCTCCTAGATGGAGAGGAAAATATTGGCCAGTTTCTTTACCTTGAGGGAACAGAATACCTTATGTATAACACTTATGATGTCCACTTCTACTCGTCTTTTGCACTACTCATGTTATTCCCAAAACTTGAACTTAGCATCCAGAGAGACTTTGCAGCAGCAGTAATGATGCATGATCCTGAAAGGATGAAAATTATGAGTGATGGAATGTGGGTTCCAAGAAAGGTTCTTGGTTCTGTACCCCATGATATTGGGCTCAATGACCCTTGGTTCGAAATAAATGCTTATAACTTGTTCAATTCATCTAGGTGGAAAGACTTGAATTCTAAGTTTGTTCTCCAAGTTTACAGGGATATGGTAGCTACGGGTGATAAAAATTTTGCACAAGCTGTCTGGCCCTCGGTCTTTGTAGCAATGGCTTATATGGATCAGTTTGATAAAGATAGAGATGGGATGATTGAGAATGAGGGATTCCCTGATCAGACTTATGATGCGTGGTCTGTTAAGGGTGTGAGTGCATATAGTGGTGGGCTTTGGGTGGCAGCCCTCCAGGCTGCTTCAGCCATGGCATATGAAGTAGGTGATAAGGCATCAGCTAATCACTTTTGGGTTAAGTATCAAAAGGCAAAAGCTGTATATGACACATTATGGAACGGTTCTTACTTCAATTATGACAATAGTGGTGGTAGTTCAAGTGCATCTATTCAGGCCGATCAATTAGCTGGACAATGGTGAGTACATATTACTCATTCTTTATGTTATATTTAAAGTAGACATTCAAAAGCACAAAGAACAAACGTCATATTGGTGATAATATGAGGTGTGTGAGCTGTTGAATTGGCTATATCAGTGGTTTCATCCATAATCCATCCAAGTATCACCATGTAGCACTGGGAAGGCAGTGTATCCACTATCCAGTGCCTTTTACAAAACACATGGGATTGGTAACAAGAAAATAGTTTCCCATATTTTAGTAAGTCATGTCCTAAATTAAACCATGGGACTTTAGTACTGTCCTTAAAATATAATGTGTCCTTCACATGTTGCATAGACCGGCCTTCTCGCTGCTCCTCTTTACTGCATCTTACACACCCTAACTCGTTATTCCTAATGTATCACTAGTGGTCCATCTAAACCTTCCTCGTCACTTATTTCTATATTGCCTTCATATTTCTATCCTAAGTTCCAATAATTTTTTTCTTAATCAACTGATATGCTCACCTTGCTATGGTGGTTCTGAATTTTTATGTTTGCTCATATTCTGTTAAATAAATCATGGCTGATCTACCACTGGCCTCTTGTTCTGATGTTATCTACTTTATGAAGATATTTTGAGGTTTGAACCCTTGACTGTTGGCTTCAAGAAAGACCACACGGTGTACAGATCATTTTTAAAAGATTGACCAAAAAGTTCATAGCTTGTTTTAATTAAAAATTGAATTTGGTGGGAGTCATTCTTTGGTGTTATAAGAAAGTATGTTCAGGAATAACTTTTTCCATTTCTTGTTATGTGAACTTTTCAGTGACATACCTTCCTACTTGTCATAACAAACTTGTTACACTGTTTCATCTAATGCATGAACTTCGGGCAAGTGTTTTTACAAGAAATCTCCAGCCAATCTTCTTGTAAAAGATCTATTTTTTAAAATAGCATGGGCTCTTGTATTTCATCATCAAAACCAACAGGGCAGAAACATAGCAGTATCCCTGAGATTTTATTGAGTATTGACTTTCTTATAAAATTATTGCATATTAATGATCAAATTCTAAGATCACTATAACTGTATAATTTCTTCATCAGAAAGCAAACATATTTTAGTGTGTAAATTTATTGTGAATTCAACTTCTTGAAAATTGGCTATGGACTCATTATACATAACATTATAGGTTCACTGCAGCATGTGGTCTTTCTCCAATTGTTGACGAAGGCAAGAGAAGGACAGCACTTGAAAAGATTTATAATTACAATGTCTTAAAGGTGAAGGGAGGAATGCGTGGAGCAATTAATGGGATGCTGCCAAATGGAAAGGTTGATTTGTCTGCAATGCAATCAAGAGAAATTTGGTCTGGAGTTACATATTCTCTTGCTGCTACAATGATTCAAGAGGAAATGCTGGAAATGGCATTTCAGACTGCTGTTGGTGTCTATGAAACAGCCTGGTCCCAAGAAGGTCTTGGGTAAGTAAAGTTTTCCTATTTCTGCATAAAAGTCAAGTATTTATCCTTGCTAGTCTGCTACTCCACTAGACAGTCTTTCAAGTAGTATTACAATTTATACATAGCAATAGTGATTTTTTTGGAAATTTACCAGCATACTCTCCTGCACTACATTAGACTTATTATTACTCTATTTTCCAAATATTTTTTACTTATTTTTCTATATGTCCATGGTGATTCCCACATTGACATACTAAAGTCTTAACTCAAGGCGTCACGCTACCATTTACCACTGCAGAAAGCTAATTCTTCTTTTCTATGCTTACCCTCAATCTATCTCGATGCTGCATCTGCATAGTCATATACATCTTATTTGGATCCCCAATTTCTAGTTCGCTTACATTCTAGTTCTTGTTTCAGTTATTCTTTTCAAACACCAGAAGGCTGGAACAACAACGACCAGTACAGAGCTCTTTCTTACATGCGGCCATTGGCCATATGGTCAATGCAGTGGGCCTTGTCAGAGCCGAAGCTCAGTAAAACGGAGTTCAGACTTGAAGCAAGCCAGGACCATAGTCACCATGCAGGGTTTGAGAAAGTTGCACGCCTTCTAAAGTTGCCAAAGGAGGAATCTGCTAAAAGTTTGCTACAAATTATTCATGAGTACACCTGCAAGAGATTGTGATTCTATTGGCAACTATTTTTCATCATGAGATTGTAATTTAATTAAAGGGTGTAGAAGTACAAGCCTGATTGAGCTGTAATCATCTAATATGTTACTGCATTTTTGGACTTTCAATTTTACATAACAAATTATTTACCTGTTAGTGACCAAATATATAACAACTTTTCTATTTTAATAAGATCCATTCATGAAAAGTTATTAAATTTTATATTGGCTGTCAACTTGTTGGAACATTCATCCTGTGTCTGGGTTTGGGTCTTTGGGACTAGCAGAAAAAAAGAAAAAAAAAGACACTAGGCACAAATATAAACAGAGTGAGTTAGTGATCATAAGACAGTGATTAAATTTTATGTTGACTGTCAAACCTACTGCAACCCTTCTTCTTTATTCGAGCTTGGAGCTGGCCATGGACTAAATATATGACATTAAGCACAAATATAGGTAGAGTTGCCATTCATTAGTGATCAAATATAATAAATAGAAACAATGACCGATAAATATAGCCTCAATTTGAAGAAGAATGGTATTAAGTAGAAAACCCTCCAAATAAAATAAAAAGAAGACTTCTAATAAACAAATAAAGAGCCAAAGGTCAAATAAATTCTTTTCAAATTTTTACTGTTAGTTACATTTTCCTTATTCATTCTCTTATATGGGATTATAATATTTTGTCTTCCAACTTTTACATCTCCAAAAAGTCAAATAAAATTTTTTTTTTCTTTTATAAAATTACATTCTGTCCCTATAATTTAGGAATGTAACAAATTAATCAATTTAGTTTCAAAAATAGTAAATTGATAAACTTAAAAAAAAAAAAAATTATTATAACAACAAAATCGTCATAACAATTTAAAACTTTTGACTCAATTACCTTATAAAAATCCCCAAAACGACGACGCTTCTGTGGAAAATAAACTGATAAAACGAATATGAAATAAATATTCAGTTAAGAGCTTTCACCGGAGAAGAAAGAAGAAGAAGAAAATGCAGGACGACTCGGCCGAGTCGAGCCCCGAGTTCCGAGTGGGCCAGCGAGTCCACTCAGCGAACGATCCAAGAAGAATCGGAACGGTAAAGTACGTTGGGCCCATCGAGGGCCACGCTGGCGAGTGGGTCGGCGTGGACTGGGACACCGGAGAAGCCAAGCACGATGGATCCGTCAACGGGATCCGATACTTTCAGGCCGGGTCGGATCGGTCCGGGTCGTTTGTTCGGACCAAAGTGATTAGCCCGGGGATTTCGCTGGTAAGAGCTCTGGAGCTCAGGTACCGAACCGATTCGACGAAAGAAGAGGAAGGTAAATAGTGTGTGTTGTTGTTATGTGTTTAAACGCATTGTTGTTTTTTGGTCTTAGTTTGTGTTTGGTTGCTGAGAAAATAGTAATGTAGAGCTTGAAATTCTGATTTTGGAATGTTGAGTTATTGATTTCGCAGTGTATGAAGTGGATTCTTGGTTTGAGTTGTTAGATGTGTCCAAATGCATTATTATTGTCTCGGTTTGTGTTTGGTTGCTGACAATGTAGTGGAAAAGAAAGGAAAATGGAGAGCTTGAAATTGATTTTTTTTTTGGGTCTTGGTTTGTGTTTGCTTGCTGAGAAAATGGTCAAAAGGAAAGGAAAATTAGAGGGAAATTAGATTTCTTTTTTGGTTTCCAGAAATGCAAGTTACGGTCTTTACAGTGTCTGAAGTGAATTTTTAAGTTGTTTGATATGTCTAAAGGCGGTATTATTGTCTCGGTTTGTGTTTGGTTGCTAAGAAAATAGTGGAAAAAGAAGAGGAAAATGGAGAACTTGAAATTGATTTGTGTGTGTGTGTGTGCGTGTTTGTTGTTTTGGAATGTTAATTTATTGTTTTTAGTGTATGAAGTGGATGCTTGGTTTAAGTTGTTCGAAATCTCTAAATGCATTATTGTTGTCTCAGCTTGTGTTTGAGAAAGTTGTGGATAAGGAAAAGGAATTGGATTTCATTTTTGGTTTCAGAAAATGAAAGCTGTGGTCTTTACAGTGTATGATGTGAATTTTAAGGGGTTCAGTATCTTTAAATTCTGTATTATTGTCTTGGTTTGCGTTTCATTGCTAAGAAAATAGTGGAAAGAAAAGGAAAATGGAGAGCTTGAATGTGATTTTGTGTGTTTTGGAATGATAAGTTCTTGTTTTAAGAGTGTATGAAGTGGATTTCTGGTTTAAGTTAGTTGATATATCTAAATGCATTATTTTTTTCTAGGTTTGTGTTTGGTTGCTGAGGAAGTAGTGAAAAAGAGAGGAAAATGAGGGGGAAATTGATTTAATTTTTGGTTTTGAAAAATGAAAGTTATGGTCTTTACAGTGTATGAAGTGAATTATCAAGTTGTTCGATATCTTTAAATGCTTTATTATTGGTTTGGTTTGTGTTTGGGTGCTGAGAAAATAGTGGAAAAAGAAAAGGAAAAATGGAGTGCTTGTGTTTTGTGTGTTTGTTTTGGAATGTTGAGTTCATTGGAAGTTTGGTTTAAGTTAGTTGATATCTTTAAATGCATTATTATTTTATTGGCTTCTGTACAGTTGTTGAGAAAGTAGTGGAGAGGGAAAGGAAAATGAGAGGGAAATTGATTTCATTTTTGGTTTGAAAAAATAGGAATTATGATCTTTACAGTGTATGAAGTGAATTATGAAGTTGTTTGATATATCTTTAAATGCAGTATTATTGTCTTTGTTTGTGTTGGTTGCTAAGAAAATAGTGGAAAAAGAAAAGGAAATTGGAGAGCTTAAAATTGATGCATTTGTGTGTTTGTTTTGGAATGTTAAGTTATTGTTTTTATGGTGTATGAGGTGGATGCTTGATTTAAGTGGTTCGATATCTCTAAATGCATTATTGTTTTATCGGTTTGTGTTTGGTTGCTGAGAAATTTGTGGAAAAGAAAGGAAATTGATTTCATTTTTTGGTTTCAAAAATGCAAGTTACAGTTTTTATAGTGTTTGAAGTGAATTCTTGGTTTAAAGTTGTTTTGATCTCCAAACACATTATTATTGTCTTGGTTTCTATTTGGTTGTTGTCTTGCTGAGAAAAAATAGTGAAAGAGAAAAGGAAGAGATTTTTGTGTTTGTTTAGTAAGGTTAAGCTATTTTTTTTACATTGAATGAAGTGGATTCTTAGTTTAAGTTAGATGTATCTAATGGATTATATTCTTGGTTTTTGTTTTGTTGCTGAGAAAATAGTGGACATAAGAGGAAAATCAGAGGAAATTGATTTCATTTTTAGTATAAAAAATGCAAGTTACAATCTTTACAGTGTATGAAGTGAATTCTTAGCTCTAAATCTATTCTTATTGTATTGGTTTCTGTTTGGTTGCTAAGAAACTAGTGGGAAAGAAAGGAAGGAAGAGAAATTAGTTGATTTCAGTTTTGGTTTCGAATGGAAGTTATGCTACAGTGTATGAAGTTGTTAAATTGTTTGGCATTGCTAAAATTTTGAGATTAAGTGAGTTTAAGTTATTTCTAGTTTTGGATCTATACACTACGCTCTTTTTTTTTTTCTTTTTTTCTTTTTTGGCATAGTATTTTATCAATTCTTTTTCTCATTTCAGATTTACGTTTCCAACCTGATTCAGATTTATAATCATGCGACATTTAGAAAAATTGCGATGTGAAGTATTTGGTGAAAGTTTAAAGACATGATAAGCTTATGATTTGTTGGATATAAGTAACATTTAGAAAACTTTGGAAATTCTGTTTTGAATATGTGTTGATTGTTGTGTTGCAGATGAAATGTATGTATTTTCAGCTAGCAATAAGCGTGTATCAGTTCAACTGGTTGGTAAAGATAAAATTCAAGACAAGCTAAGTCGATTTGAGGAGTTAACTGGTGCATCACTATCTTATTTGGGTGTTAGTACTCCTGGAGACCCTGGTCAAATTGGTACTGCTGTGCCAAGTAAGTTGGTTTTATTTTCCTTTCCCTGAGATTTATGTTCCCTGGATACCTGGGTTTACCTTTATGCAATTGTTTTTAAATCTGGGCAGCTTATATAGCTGATTAGCAGTTTACCACATTACCAAAATTTAGCTTGACCAGAAAGCAATCAGAGCTTCTTGTCTTTAATAGAGAAATTGGTCAAGATTGTTTTTCCTTGATATATTTGATTTTTCTTTCCTTATTGAGGCCAAAAATAAAAATAAAAATATTTAAATGAAATGGCTTTGGTCAGAATCAAATTATTAGATGACTAGATTGAGGTAACTTCCTATGCTTGAGCATATTTATACTAAATTGGTCTATCTGACTTTTGAGGTTCAGATTCCCTAAGTTCGGGTCACATACTGAAACCAATATCCATGATCATAGTTATACTCTTTTGAGTCTTTGTTTTGGATGTTCTACTAGCTGCCTCGTGTTGATCCTTGAATCCCCTTTCCATGCTTGCTATATGTGAGCGTGTGCTTGAGCATCCATGTTTGCACAGGAATAGTCCTTGTGATTTGCACATCTTTAGGACATTAAAAAGAAAGGTTAAATTCACAATAAACAATTTTATTTATTTATATTTTTTATTGTTTCTCCTCTACTAATAGGCCTTAAAACCAGTCAGTCTACAATGAATCTACATTGTGGATTTGACCTTTTTGTTTCTGTTACTATAAAATTTTTACATCCAGGTAATTCCTGTACTGTTATTAATTTATAATGCTCTTATCTCAGATTTAAAGGAGCTTGACTTGACCGGAAATTTGCTATCAGAATGGAAGGTACATTTTTTAAAACACTGATCAATTGCCCCTTTTTGTCCACCAAAGGCTAAATTTGAGTGCAGTAGAGCTTTCTAGATTAAACAATTTGTTGTTGCACATTGCATTTATGTTACCAAGTTATTTGTATCCTTATTACTACATTCTGATTGTTTCTAATTCTTCCTTGTAATTTGCTAGTATTAAGTGCTACTTGATTTCAGTTCTGGACCTCATTCGGGTTCTTATTTTCTTGCAGGATGTTAGCACCATCTGTGAGCAGTTACCAGCTCTTGCAGCCCTCAACTTATCTAACAATTTAATGTCTTTAGATATTTATGGGCTGGCACAGCTAAAAAGCATCCGTATTTTAGTCTTAAACGATACTGGCATAAAGTGGACACAGGTGCCTTGATTTTTTCTCCTTTTCTTGTCACATAAAAATGTTTGTTGATATTGATGGTCCTCCCTTTTTTGGGGATCTCCTCTGTCAATGTTGGGGTCTCATGTTCCATAGCCTTGTGGTCTAGCTTTGCTGCCATTACCTCCGGGGACTGGCCATGAGACATACAATTCTTTTTAAAATGTTGTTTTCAAAAACTTATATAAGGAGAAGTACTCCTTTCTTCCCTCAATGTGATATATGTTGTTTTATTGTCTATGGCAGATTGAAAAACTTAAACATTCACTCCCAGCAATTGAAGAACTACATCTAATGGGGAATAATATCAGCACAATAGAGGTACATTATATTCCCTTTTATGATGCTGTTGAATTTGTTCAAATTGTAATCTTAAATGAAGTTACTAGGTCATATTTTGGATATTATTAAATAAAATGTACTTATCATTGTTTTTTATATACTTTTTTGTTGTGGGTTATGGTGTTGTGTTATGGATATACTCATATACTGTAGAATGTTCCTCTAATCTTTGTATCTTTATGTTTTTTTACCTATATAAAGAAAATAATTTTTTAGACACTACAGCCCTGTTTTTATTTCCGTTTTGCTTTGCAGCCTACATCATCCTCTGTAGTTCAGGGATTTGATTCTCTGCGGCTTCTGAATTTGGAAGATAATTGTATAGCTGAGTGGGATGAAATCTTAAAGCTTTCTCAGATAAGAGGGTAAAGTGAAGTTTGTATTCTTCTGTTGGTACTTTTTACCATCTAAATTTCTCTCGATTCAACATCTAATCTTCTGTTGAGCTACCAAGTTTTCTTGGGGATTGTTGCAATGTTGTTTCAGCTTGGAGCAGCTTCATTTGAACAAGAACAATTTGAACCGCATCTACTATCCTCATAACACTAGAATACATGAATTTCTTGGTGGTAATGAATCACAGAAAGAAAGAAAGCTATTCACAAATTTGCGTTGTCTTCTTCTGGGTAAATATATGTAACTAGTAAACACCTGACTTTATTTGACTCTTTTATAAGCGTTCTTGATTTGTTGGCTTACACATTGCATGCTTCAGGAGGTAACAATATCGAGGATCTCGCCTCTGTTGACGCGTTAAATTCATTTCCTAAATTGGTGGTAAGATTTTGTTATGATAATCATCTGTTATGTCATTAAACATGTTCAATATCTGATTAGGTGCATTTGACATGCTGTTCAGACTCCTTTTTTCTAGGTACCCAGAAAATAGCTTACATGTATATTACACTCCTTTATCAAGGACAAATAGAATCGATCCATATGTAGATAGTTTTCCTTTTGTAATTCTTTAGGCTACTTCATGATTATTTTCACAAGGTAGTCTCCTATCAATAAATTTATTTTTACCTATAAAAAAAGAAAAGAAAGGACAAATAGGAAATCTTAGGACTGGCTCATTTGTCAATTAGGTAGCATACAATGATCTTTTTAATTCTTTCTCTTGACTGACTCTTGACTTGCAAGGCTGAGGCCTTTTTTTTTCCCTATAAATTGTTCCAGCTGGATTAGTTGTGCTTACTGCATCACTCTGGTTACATAATAACCTCGATCCAATTCAAGAAGAATCTCTCAGATAGCATTTTCTTGAAGAAGCTACTAGATAGAATTCAGAACCTAGACATTTATGTATAAGCTTTCTAGACCCTCATGCATGGAGTATAGTTCAAGCTTCAATTTTATTTTGTTTTATATATGTAAGCCAAGAGTCTTGTAGCTTAATTGGTTAGCACTTCTTGGTGTTACTAACGGAGACATCCAAGGTTCAAATCCCCCCTCCCTATTGTAATTATCAATATATATATATATATTATGTAAGTTATGTTGGTGGGCATACATGAACTTGATGGCATATTCCATCTCTTGTTTGTAACTGAAAACTAGGCCTCTTCTGCCAATTTGGAGGACTAAATAATTTGCTAAAGTTGAACTATATGATATTGATTCTAATGAACTTCAAAATACTTTAAAGTCTCAATGGTTTACTACAAAATCTTAAATGATTCTCTTTTTCCCCTCTGTGCTTGAGCCAACTCCTTTCTGATCACTACTGTTCTGATATATATAAATATATATTTTTTCTTTTGGGTTACATTCAAAGGATATCAGGCTTTCCGAGAATCCAGTAGCTGATCCTGGAAGAGGGGGAATTCCAAGATTTGTTTTGATTGCACGTTTAGCTAAAGTTGAAATACTAAATGGGAGTGAGGTAAACTGTTGAAGTTCTATGCAGTCAACATTGCTTTCTTTACGAAGTTTATCTAATGTACTCGTCTAATTTACTTTTCAGGTAAGCCCTCGTGAAAGGAAAGACTCTGAGATTCGGTATGTTTTTCCTAGCCAATCCTTCAGTTTACCTTTACTGCACTAAAGGCATGCATTTATATAGGCAATTATCCTCACCTTTGCCCTCTTTCATATTTATAACAAGTGATCTTCTTTTATGTGTTATAGTTTTTTGATCTTTTGATGGTTTACTGTTTTTATTTTAATAAATATTAAGCATTCTTCTAATTATGATATAAAGAGAGCCTGTTTGAGTGGATCAATATGGCAGGGATGTTTTCTTTTACTGCTTTGCCTGTATTACTTGACTGATGTACGTTTAACGTTTAAATTTTATGGTCTTTAAAAAAAAAAAAAAAAAACCCTTGCTACGTATTGATTTTGAGAAATCTTTTGAATACCATAATTTCTTTTCAGTTTAACAGGGTTATCTATTTTATGGCATTATGTGCTCTATATGATGTTTAACAAAGAAAATACACGTGATTCATGGTTCCCGAAATTTCGTACATTTGTGGTTTCTGATGGGAGTGGTGGAGAGAAACTAGGCTTTGATGGTATGGTAAGGTGTATTGCAGATTATTTTCACAAGATAATTTACTCATGATCTCTTTTGCAGGTATGTTCGTTTAATTATGTCCAAGTTGCATGATCCTCAAGAAATCAAACAAGTGCATCCCAGGTAAATTTACTCCAGTCAAGTGTTTGCCTAATTAACCTTGGGTTTTGATATTGAGCAGGGTTGTAAATAAGTATGGAATACCTAAATATTTTGTGTCCTAATTTATGTATGTTGTTTCCTGAACTTTTCTGAACATTTTGATGTAAAGGTATTAGCGTTAGGTTTATCTACAATGAAAAAACCGTTCTGTTACAAGTCTAACTAACTGTTTAGTGTTCCTCCTTGAAACACAAATAATTAAACAAAGTAATTCAGATGGTTTAGGAAAAGTTCAGACTCTGTTGCCATGTCTTATTCCAGGGATAGCAACTATGGGTAGATTTAATAGAATAGAACACCAATCTTGATGTAAATTCCAGGGAAGTGTCACCTTATGGACCATTACTTCCTAATATGATTTCACATGGGCTTACAAAAAATTGATTTTGTTTTGACATTGTAAACTTTCATGATATGGACTTCTTTCTCTAAAATTACAGGTTTGCTGAGCTTAAAAATTTTCATGGAATTGAGGATGAAAGGCCATCCGTTGGAGTAGCAAGCCTACAAAAAATGGCTTCAGGACTATTGTGTATGAATCCAACATTCTGATATCAGTTTCTCTTTTGCTCTTACAATATCTATAATCATTTGGTCTATACATATTCATGTAGCTATCACTTTGAAATGTGTGGGAGCAACTATGGGCGAGAAGCCTCCATTGACTAAGAAATTGCCAGCAACCACCACGGTTAAATTCCAGCCTTTATCTAAATTGTGTCTGGTTGGATGAATTTTAGGATTTTACATTTAAAATGATTTCATTTACTTTAGGTTGGTAAGCTAAAGAGTCTATCTGAAAGCTTTTTCAAGTTGAAGTCTATCAAGCCTAAATTGTTCCTTCAAGAAGAGGTTTGTCCCTTCCGTCTTTTGCTTTTTGAATATCATTGATAATAACACTACACCATATATTGAGAAGTTACACATTTTGGATTTGGATTCTTATTCAAATATATGTCCAAAAGATGACATTTTGGAAATATCAATACACATGCCTAGGTCACTGCCTCCTGTGCTTCAAAAGCATAAGAACCAAGAGAATTTTGTACATCAGCAACTAATGTCTCTTGCTAATAAGTTGTGTTCCTGAATTTTCAGGGTTCTCCTTTACCGATATTGCTTGATGATGAAATGGAATCTTTGATGGACCTTGGAATTGGGAATGGGTCAACCATTCTTATTGATGAAGAGAGTTGACAAAGAAGTAATGTCGCACAATTAATATACTTATAGAGAGAATATTACTGATTTTCTGCAATTTCTCCACTTGTTGATGCATGTAATGCATACTATGGTTTGCTCAAAAATTTTTGTTTATACTTTGATAGGTGTTCTGTGCAGAAAGTCTGCATAACCAGACAGAACATGTCTCTGTAAAAGCTGGTATCATGGTGTTCTATTGTATTGTCAGAATTGTGCAGAAAGTCTGCATATCGATGATTAGATGCAGGTTGAATTTACAAACATGAAGCAGCTTACTCAAAAACTTGCTTATGCTGGAGATCAGCATGGTCAACCAACCAATTAGCTTCTCTTTAAATATGGATACATCCACCATTTTGAACTAAGAATCTGAGGATCCAGTATAAATTATTGTTATCAATTTGTAACAAGAAGATATCCCTTGGCAAACAGCACATAGTTCAATTGCATTATTTATGGTAATACCAATTTCCATAGAAAATCCTATTATCAATTTACCATCCGTCCTATCTCTAACTATCCTTCCTGCTCCAGCCCATCCCAGATTTCCTAAAACACTTTACGTTCCATCAAATTTTAAGTTTAATTAAAATATCAGGAGGAACCCAGCGTATATATTGGCTAATCTGAAGGTTAGGGCCCAATTAATACAATCCCTCAGGGACACAATTTATCGACAAAAAATATAGGCACTTCCAGCAAGCCATATATGCCAGCCTGAAAAACTATTAGACCATTCCACTTGGCGTAGTTTAGATCATGCGCCCAACAGCAATCCCAGAGCACAACGGGAACAGAATTGATCATGGCTACTACTAGAATGAGCAAAAACAAAACTGCAGGTTGGAAGATGATTAAGATTATTCTCTCCTTTATCTATACTCTATATAAAAAAAGGACAGTTAAGTTGCTTGTGTTTGGCAAAACGATACTAAGAAACTTAAAACGGTAGACTCAACAGATTGGTAGAATTACATTGTTGCTCCTACAGATATATGTGAGCTGAGAAAAGAAACATTGGAGCTAGGAGCACTTTTTGTTCTTTGTTGGCTATGAGTTAGCCGATGCTTATTCCCCACTTTTTGGTCTTTTCCTCTATAATTTTCTGCTGACAAATTTGGTAGAAATTACTTTGTTTCTTGTAATTTCATTCATTAGCTAGAGAAAAAGTGGGGGCTTTTTAGTTTTTTTATTCTCAACTCTGTGGTGTTGCCAGCTGTTTCAGCTTTATAGTGCAGCCAGCTGTGTTGCATTTTTAGGTAAATTACCATCTTCACTCTTAAGTACATGGGTAGGCTAAAAGAGTCTATACTCTATATAAAAAAGGACAGTTGAGCTGCTTGTGTTTGGCAAAACGATACTAAAAAACTTAAAACGGTAGACTCTAACAGATTGATAGAATCAAGGTTGTCAAAATCGGGATCCTACGTAAGATCGTTGGAGGTATGTGAGATCGTGAATCGTAGGATCGGATCGTGGATCGTAAGATTCTACATTATTTAAGGAAAAAACAAAAAATACACATTGATATATTAAATAATCACATAAATTATACATTCATTGATATAATTACCATACATCATTACATCCATTTGCAAGTATCATTTAAAGAGACCAAAAACCTCAATATATGACACTCTATTGGGATATTTTTTATTTGAGTCCAACTGACACTCTCTCTACATTAGAGTGGAAAAACTTGGTCTATTGGGATTTTATTTTTCATTTGGGTCCAACTGAGCCTTCTGTCAAGTTAAAGAAGATTATAAGAAACCAAAGTTGTTTAGGATCGTCAAAATCATGCGATCCTACCGATCCTGAACGATCGCTAAGATCCTTGAAAGATCTAGATCGTTTTGAGTAGGTAGAATCGTAAAATCGTAGGATCGTAAGATCCAGATCGGGATTTTGACAACCATGGATAGAATTACATGGTTGCTCCTACAGATATATGTGAGCTGAGAAAAAAAAACGTTGGAGCTTGGAACACTTTTTGGTCTTTGCCGGCACAGAGTTGGTCGATGCTTATTCCCCACTTTTTGGTCTTTTCCTCTATAATTACCTGTAACTTCATTTGTTAGCTAGAGAAAAAGTGGAGGCTTTTAGTCTTTTTGTTCTCAACTCTGTGGTGCTGCTAGTCGTTTCAGCTTTTTAGTACAGCCAGTTGTGTTGCCTTTTTATTAAACCCGACTGGATGTTGACTCGATCTATAAGCTATGTCACTAGGTCACTGGTTCAACTAGTGTGTCAAAAAGAAAAAAAAAAGAGGCATATGTCTAAATTAAACTCACCATTATGATTGAAAATCAATATTTCATAACCAATAGCATTTGAAAAAAAAAACGAATTAATTTATATTTGTCAGTAAAGTTAAAGTCAGCTAAAACACACTCACACTATACACGACTCAAAAAAAAAAAAAAAAAACCAAAGATGCTAAAACTAAAAAGCAATTAAGAAAAAAAGAAAAAAGAAGAAGATAGTTGGTGACATAAAGTTATATGGTCATACTTACAAGTGAAATTACACTTTCCCACCCTAAACTATGTATTAAATTATACTTTACACCATAAACTATTTGATTGCACACTTTACACCCTAAACTATCACATTTATTACACTTTATACCCCGGTATTGTTTTTGTTGCTATATTTAACAGAATCTTGTTACATGTGACAAGCACATGCTTCTTGCTTAGATGGAATAAATTTAAAACACTGAAATACCCTTCTTCAAAATAAATTAAAACAAAACCTAAAATTTTCCACACCTTGCACTGCATTCAAGATCCAACAAGATTCAACGTCTTGGATCCCATGGCAAAAGCCATTACCAGACGTCATCTTCATAATTCTTTTGTTAAAATGTTCATAATATTCAATCACAAATATTAGCACTACAACAGAAAAAGCAATGACAGAAGTTGCATAGACAGTCAGACCTAAATGACCAAGCTATAATACTAGGTAAAATACCTAATACAATAACCGCCTTAAACTCAACATTACACTGAGCAAATACTTAGTAAAATACCTAATACAATAAACGCTGAACTCAACAGAACACTGACTAAAAATTTTCAACGAGGCGCGCCATACATTTGAGTTGAGTCATACTGAGCATAACCAGGCTGAGGTGACACAGTTTTGCCATAAGCAACTGGAGCAGTTGCTGGTGCACTTCCATAACCTCCTGATTGTGGGACAGACTGGTCGTAACCTTGTTGAGTTGGAGCTGGTTGAGCATAACCTGGCTGACCGCTTGGTGGTGCACTATAGGCTGAAGCAGGGGCACCACTGTAAGCAGGATCTTGTGGTCCTTGGTAACCGTAAGCTGCATTGTTAGGAGCTGCCTGCTCTGGGTAACCTTGTTGTGAAGCTGCGTATGGGCCATAACCCCCAGTAGGACCCACTTGCGCATACCCTTGTGCCTGCTGTGCACCAGGCTGACCATAACCTGGCTGCCCTCCTTGCTGTGGATAAACAGGACCAGATGCAGGTGGTGGCTGATTATAAGCATCAGCAGCAGGTACAGATCCATATGGAGGATATGATTGCTGCATCTGCCCACTGGATTGATATGGGTAAGGTTGTTGAGGAGTTGCATTTGGGCCATATGATTGAGCAGGAGCAGAACCTTGGTAAGGCATTTCCCCTGGTTGAGTGGCTCTAGGAGGGGCATAGGATTGGGGATGTGGTCCCTGTCCGTATGGCTGTGGCTTACCATACTGCTGTGCAGCATAACCCGGTTGAGTCTGTGAGTACACTGGCTGAGAACTTCCATGTCCTCCATAGGGATGCTGTGTTGGAGCATGATTTTCATATTTTGGTTCATCATATCCATGGCCATAGCTCTGCTGGTGGGGTGCTGCCTGAGAATAAGGAGCTGTATGTCCATAATCTGGCCCCTGTGGTTGTCCATAATTGTAATTTGCCTGGGATGATGGTGGACCCATAGCAGCAGCATGGGAAGGGCCATGACCATGTGAAGGAATTGGAGCAGAATGTTGGGCAGATGCTGGGGCATCAGACATGTGGCCTCCTTGTCCGCCATAGTAATCATAACCACCAGTATGTGAGGGTGGACCCTGCATGCTAGGCCTTTGTTCCCAACCACCACTGTAGTTGCCCCTTGGAGGGGCTTGTTGATGATAACTCCCATATCCTGGAGATGGATACTGTGGGTTATGACTTGGATATGGTCCTCGATGCTGGTAATCATATGCTGCAGGATGAGGACCCCGTGGACCCCATTGAGGTGGTCCAGTAGATCCACGAGGCCGATAGGCCTGCTGATTGAAACCACCCGAGAAAGATGATGGCCTCACAGGCTATTCCAAGCATAAGAAATAAAAAATTAGTAATCCATTCACAGTTAAATTAAGAACATTAACAAGGTAGAAGGTAATGAAAAACTGCTGCTTGAGCTTGGTAACCAAATCTCCTGTTCAAGACGTTGGAATCATTTTGTTTGAATGAGAATAAATATATATATATATATATATATATATATATGCATCACATGTCATTAAGGAAAAATCAAATGAGAGAAAAAGGAAAGCAAAGACAACAACACAAAAGAAAAAAACTGTGCTATGAGTTGTACTCCTAATATTATAATTACAACAGCTACTTTGAAAGAGCAGGTACTATAACAAGCAAGACACATGTTCATTGAAGAGTATATGAATATTACTATAAAAAGAAATCAAATATAAGAGATACAGTAGGCCAAGAACAAGATACAAACATATAACAAAACAAATCACATTTTACATTTTACATTTTCCAGACAATTTAAACTTTGCAATGCTACAAAGAACATACCATTTCAAAATTTCCTTAAAACCAATAGTAAAACTATCACAATTATTCCTTTTCAACCATGAAGAGAATATGAAAAAAAAATAGTTGGGGGGAAGGGGGGTGGAGGGACTCTGCTTCAATCAATTTAAAGCTTGCATCCATTAGATTTAAACCTGACCATAGACATTCATCAACCAGACTAATCAGTCCATCAACACTCCCACTCATCAATGGAAATCCTCTATTCATTGTACAAGGCCAGGACCTCTCCATGAATATGAGACTCCTATGTTTTGAGGACATAATGGCTGGTTTGGTCACACATCTAAAAAGCAAAACCATAATCCGTTTTTTCAAAATATGCAAAAATTATACATCAATAGCCATTGCTAACTTGGTCCTGAAAAGAATCATCATGCTTCTAAATAAAAATCAAGCAACAACTACCAACAACACTACCGATTCTTTATATGTTTAATCTTATTCATCATTTTACCTCCTTGTCCATCCATTCAAGGATCATTCCCGGTTAAAGAGTGATTTAAATTGCTATTAGTCTAACATATATATATGCTAATATGAGAGGGTAAATATATTTACCTTCATCTGGAGAGTGACTGAGGATGACATCATAGCCATGGTTTAATGGGAAGAGAACGTCCATAGAAGTTTACAAGGGGGAGGGGGAAATAGTAGTTTTTATGAAACAACAACTATTATCAACTATACCTGAATATATTAAAGTGTATTGTCAACAACGATATCAAAGTGAACTCCACTAGTTCTGAATGTTCTGTGTTGCTTTCTCTTAAGGATCAACAAATTTGTAAAACAATCCAAGTATACTTTCCCATCTTGCATAATTCTAGCGTCCTAAATGGTATAATCATATTCCATAACCTAATTCTAGTTTCCTAAATGGTATAATAATACTCCAAAAACTAAAAACATCACACCATGTCGCTCTCCATCACATCATTAAAGTGAATACTAGAATGATTACATGAAATAAAAGGGCACAAATGAAAAAACAAGATACTTCTATTACTATGCAACTAGTACAAAACACCAAGTCATTCAGATGACATCTCAAATTTGATAATAATAAACAGCAATCATGATCATAACATTCATAACTTAATCAAATGTTCAAAAAGACAAGACATTAGCAATTAATGCTCTTCAAAATTCCAAGTTTATCAACACAGATACATCACTGGTTAGATGCAAGGTCTCCCAGACAATTATAATTAAATAATATTCACACATATATCCTAGATGTTCAACATTAATTCAGCTCAGGTCTTATACGTAACATAATGGCCATGCTTTTAGCATTTACACTGCAGCTTAATGTAATATCAAATGACATGTACCATATTCTTCAAACATAGAATTAGACACAAGTTCTGAGGTACTCTCCCACACGCATTTTTAATCATTATGAAGCTTCACCAAACATGCTGCTTTCTTCCAACACATCTCATGCATAGAACATGGGTCTCACTAATGAGCACTAAGGTTAATATAATATAGTTTTACTGCATTATGATTTTTTTTAACTTTCAAGTCTCAAAGCAGTCTTACCAACTATTAACATCCTGGAATCTTGAGATTTAATGCCTGATACCTTTCTTTCATGGTTGAGAGTGAAGAGTGGTTGTCTATTGCTACACCACGAAAGCAATGCCGACCCCATGGAAAAGGCAATAGCCAAATCTGCATTTTTAAAGCCAACCAATTCGAAATCGGCACCTTCAAGATAAATAAATCATGGCAACCGACATCTTGGATTGAATATATGATCTTCCTAACAGCATTCAAGTGACCTTGGCATGGATCATTCATCAATATCGCAAACTCTTATGAACTATTCAAGTGATCAATCTCTCACTCCCATGGCAAAATTATCAAACAATTCTAGCCTAAATAAATGAAAAGGTGACACAGACATGCAAATTCAGTTGTTTGGACAGATAATCATGTCAAGACCACAGTATATGTTGCTTTGCCAGATTTGAAGATACAGAAATGCTGCTCAAGCAGTCCAGTGAGAAGAACACATCCGCACTAACCTAAACAAGGCATGAACAGGCACTATTGATAGTTACTAGATCCTATTCAAAAGAAAAACAGGACAACAGAGGTTGATGACAATAACAACAGCACCACCATAATCATTTAATTCTTCCCATCTTCGACTACTTAAGAAGTAATAATATAAGATTAACCGAAACATCAATAGAACTTAATGTGCAAAATTCTTCTTGTACAACTATGCAGGCTTAATATGTAGCAGCTTTCTGCATAAAAGTCAAGTAACTATCCCAGCTACTCCACTTGTCAGCCTTTCAAGTAGTATTACAATTTATATACATAGCAATACTGATTGTTAGAAAATGACCAGCATAATCTCCCTCAATACATGCGAATACTATTACTATATTTTCCAAAATGTTTATACTTTTTTTTCTTACATCGGCTTGCCCGGAGATTTCAGTAAAAGGAGATGTGAAGGATAATTTACAAAGGTAATTGTTGAGCAGAACAACCAATATCAGTGAAAACAATTATAGAATCAAAACACAATTTAACTGCATTTCTTTCCCTAGAGAAAAGCATAAGGTAAAAAACAAACCTGACTCATAACTTCCTTTATCAACTCTCTAGCCATTTCAATTTGCTTCTTGTCACCAGTCACTCGTACAGTTCTTTCTTTAGATTCATCTCCTTCTGGAAGATGTTGAGGTATCAACTAATGGGAGAAAACAGAAAAAATACCATCAGCACACATGTTGCATCACAAAACTTCAACAAAATAAAGAAATAGGTCACACCCCCATTTAGTCTACAACTACCTGGATGCGTGCTCCTGTTCTCGTCTGCAGACCTTTAATAGTCTCTCCACCCCTGCCTATTATTAAGCCAACCTGTACCAAGAAAGCTTGTGGCTTACATAAATAATGGTTCAAATGAATTAATACACATTAGTCATCAAAAGACTAACTGTCAACCTTCTCGTTTGGAACTTGTATCTGTACTTGTTCAGATGCTGCAGCAGCCTGTGCAGTAGTGAGGCCCCTGGCTATAAGGGAAGGAGAACCCCCTGCATCAGCCTGCAGAAAAACACATCAAAATCAAGCAATCTCCAAAAGAAACAACCAAAATCCCAAAATATTGCACATTGTGAGATGAAAAAGGAGTAACAATGGGAAAATAAAACTAAAATTCAGACAGTAGGAAACCTCTGCAATGACAGCATTTATAAGCTTCTCAGCCTTAGTTATACTATCCAAAGTTCCTATTATTTCCACAGGCCTTGTTGCAGATTGTGGATCAGCATCAGCATCCCTTGTGATTTGAATTTTTGCCCCTGAATTGTACTGCAAGTAACGAATAGTATCCCCAGCCTTTCCAATAAGAACTCCAACCTGCACCAGCATGCATAATACAATATATCAGTCAGAAACTTATTCAACTCTTTGGAGGGCTATCTTTCAGAAGATGCATCATTAGTGAACAAACCTTATTATTAGGCACCTCCATTTTGCGTGATGTAGTATCAGCACCCTCTGTAAATGGTTCCTGATTCTGCTCTTTAGACGGTTCTTGAGCGTTTTCCGTCACAGAATCCTCAACAGATGGTTGTTGGGCATCACCCGTCTCAGGATTTTCCACAGAGGGTGCTTCATCACCATCAGCCACTGTTTCCGGAACTTCCTCAGCAAGAGGTTGGGCATCCTCTGACTGCAAACCCTCCACATTAGGTTCCTCATTGTTCTCACCAACAGGCTCATCCCCATTCTCTTCCTTTTGTTGGTACCCATTTTCATTAGCTATAACACAAAAATTTGGGCATTACTTAATCGAAAACATGAAACCAAATTCACCCACAGTAAAAATGTTGTATAAAAAACACGTTAAAAAAATTCCATTTTCTACCTCAGCTAAATTTTCTTTTATTTCTTTCTCTCTGATTTTTATTTTTATTTTCTATTGCTTCTTTCTTAAGTTCTTGAAAAGTGTGCTTACATTTCTTTTCATTTTCCTAAACTGGAATATACTTTACCCAACAATTTTCCCATCCCATTTTTCTTTAATCTAATTGGGAGACATTGATTTCCCAGCTTAAAATACCAAAATGTAATATTTTTTTTTTTTTCAAGAAAAAACACAAACTAAATTTAAAAATCAAATCTTTGAAAAAAATTAATCACAGACATTGATTAGAAAAAACCCTAACTACAAAAAAAGAGAACAAATTCAACACCAAAGAAAAAAAAATCACACAAAAACCAAAACCTAATAAAACCCTAATTACAACAACAACAACAACAACAACAACAACACACCTGAGCCGTCAGATTTCTCATCAAGTCGCTGCCGCTTCACGGGCTCCGCCACGTCAGCGCCGTCATCGTCCTCATCATCCTCGTCGTCGTCGACGCCGTCTGCCGGAACGTCTTCGGGGTCGGCATTCAAATCGGCGATGTGGCCGTGCTCCGGAGCTCCGAGCTCCAGATCCTCAAGCTTCCGCTTGTGGTGATCCGGCTGCGAATTCGGGTTCGGGTCGGCCACCTCCTCCGCCTCCGAGCCACCAACAACAACAAATCCTTCCTCCGCCATTATAGGGTGCACGGAAACTCTGTGCTACCTGAGCTAGCTCTCTTTGATGATTTTTTTTGGTGCTTGCGTGTCAGTGATTGAGTGAGCGAGTGAGTTTTTTTTTTTTTGGGAGAGCGAGAATGAGACGAGGGATTTGAGAGAGGTTTAAGGCTTTATATATAAGAATGAGATATTTTTCTGTGTGTGTGAAAGTCTGAAAGAGACCCAATTTTTGTCTGTCTTGTTTATTTAGGGTTAGGGTTATTGGGGATGGGTTTGTGGTTTGCGGGTTGTGGGTATGGATATGGTATAGTGGGCCTTTTGTTGGGGCCTATTAGATTGGTTGTTTTGGGTTCTGAAAATGTCCATTTATTAGTCATAATTTTGGGCCTAGAATGGATAAATGGGATTGTTGCTAGTTATATACTAAGAAATTATTTTTACAGATTTTTTAAAATTGTTTTTAATTACCCAACATATTTTGGGTTTTTTTTTTTTTTTAGTAATAAAAAACCGTAGATATATTTATTTGTTGTCCCGATTTACAAGCCAAACAATGATCTCTTTATTATTTTTAATAACACATACAAGGGCTAGATAACCCAGATTAACTTTATTACATTTAATGGCTCACTAAAAAATAAATGAACCTAAAATTTTCACAAATTATGAAAATGTCCTTAAGAATTCAAGCGAGTTTCAAAGGATATATCTTGTTTGAGTTTAGAAGTGCCACAAGTTTAAACTAAGAATTTTCATTTAAGAAATGAGGTTGAAGGACGGTCTTAGGAAACCCCAATATTTTCTAGCGAAATTAATTTTTATTAGAAGGTGCAACTATAGAAGTTTTATATTTTTCATCACATTTTTTATAGAATAAGTTTGAGATTGTTATAAGTTACATGATCAAGTTATTATTTACCATGACAACACCATGACTTTTTTTTAATCATTTTAAAAAAATTATGTTAATAATTATTAAATAAGTTATAATTAAAATTATATTCTTTGAGTTAATTAGATATAATATTTTGTTTATTAAAAAAATTATCAATCTTGTATATCATTCAACGTGACTCTTGGCTAAGAGATTTGTTTAATAAGAAAGAATATTATTTAAGAGATCCTTTGCCACAACGGCTTGTTTTCATGTAAATCCCACGCATTGAGTAAGCTTAGAGGTTTTCAATATTAAATAATAAATAGTCAAATAAAAAAAAAATAATAAAAAAATATATAAAAGATATCAAAAACTAAAAAGAAAACACAGCAACCGCCATTTCGAAGTGGTGGTTGTTTATTTCCTACCTGACATTCAACACCAAGCTGTCATTCATTCTTCAATCTCAAAGCAATTCTTCCTTTCGTCTGGGTTCTGGGTTTTTCTAAAAAAGACCTTTACTTTCAATCTTGGTTCTCCAAATTCCCTTCTATTCCTTACCCAAAATCATTGCTTTTTTCGAGTTTTACTTTCTTCCATTTACAATTCTCTTCTATACCCTCTTTTTTCTTTGTGGGGTTCCTCTAATTCTCACAAAATTTAGTCCAAGATTGGATTTTGGCCATTTTGAACACCACCCATTTGATAAATTGCCTAAGAGAATGCATGTTCTTGGTTTAGAATGGTTTTGATGGTTGTTTTTGTGGCAAACTCAGTTGGGAGTTCATAGGAGAAGACCCTTTTGACAAATTTTGCGTTTCAACACCTAGAGTAGTTACTTTGTAATCATGGCGAGTTCTGAGGCACACCCTGATTTGTTGAGGAATACCCCATCAAATATTAAGAGGTTGGAGGTTGAGATTGAACACAGTAAGGGCAGGCAGAAGTATCTTGCGCAGACTAGGAGTCCTTCCGATGGAGGTGATGTTCGGTGGTACTTTTGCAAGGTCCCTTTGGCTGAGAATGGTAAGATTTTTCTTATTTTCAAATAATTTTGGAAGCATATGGTTTATATGGTGCATGGTTTGAGCCCAAAATGCTTGATTTTGTTGTTAAGATTAGAAAATGTAAAGAACTTAAAGTCAATGAGCTCTAGATCAAATGGGCAAATGCACATCCTCTCCTCTCCTTGTAAGAAGATAGTGATAACAAACTTACCTGGCATATGAACTATAGCTCATATGATATCACTAGTGGAGGATGGTCAATGAGCTATAGCAACTGGTATTTTCTTCTCCCATAATAACTGGTTGGAGGGTGAGGTTGTGGGGATCCACTTAATGTGTTTAATTACCAATGGAAAAAGATGTAAAGAAATTTAGGCTTAAGAATCTTACTTTTAGTTCATTACCTTCCTTATTTCATGTACCGTTTATTTCTTGGAAACGTTTAACAATGCAAAAAATAACATCTAAAATTTGATATTCATTCTAGTTCCTCAGTTGCTTGGTGTAATGAGCAAACTGAGAGATATGAGCTGGACTGTGTTATTTTTCTCTCCTTTTATTTTTTTTATTTTTTTGTAAACACAGTTAAGAAAGTAACGTGAGGTGGTTCTATTTGCCATCTGATTTGGTGGTTCTTAGAGTGGAATTAATGTTGGTTGAAAAAAGGGATAAAGTTGAAGGAGAGTGTTTATGGAAAATTTTGAAGTTTGTGAAATGGCTTTGCGCGAGTCTTTATATGCTTAAGTGCATAATTACAAAGTTGTAGCTTCTGCAACCTTTTAATAAGCAAAATTCTTTCCGCAGTTTATCTAAGTTGAAGGGTTTGTTTATTTAAAAAAGAAAAAAAGGAAAAGAGAAATGAAAAATTAAAGGCGACATGTTCAGAATATCTTGAGTATAAGGTAGATTTATGGCATGCTGTAGATGTTAATGGTTTAATCCTTGCATGACGTTGGAGTTTCGAGTTTCATGGCAGATGTAGGAGCTGATTGGCTTCAATTACTAACAAGTTTAATCTTTGATGCTCAATGTAGCACTGAAATATCATTTTGTTGTATTTACCTATAAGAAGATGGTATGGATCCTCATTTTGGGGTTGGGTATGGATTCTCAACATATTAGTTAGGGTCAGCCATATGTATTCTTTGCCTCCATTCTACTCTATCTAAAGTCATATTATATGTTACTCTCTTAATTGACATATCCTTTTTTATTACTTCTAGTAATGTGATTTTAATCTTCCTCTACCTTTTTTCATTCCCTCAACTTTGATAAACTCACTATTTCTTACTGGTGCATTAGTTCCTCTACCTTATTCAATGATTAGGGACTTTACCAATTGAGTTAACTAAAACTCACATTAGATGCTATAAGCTAAAAATTCCTCATAGTATGCTTGTACATTACCTGAAAAATTCTCTATGCTTACCTGTGCAAGTGCCTTGCTTTTGTTTGATATGACCTATACATATTAATCCAGGTTTGCTTGCTTGATGAGTGGGAGAATAGTGTGGTAGGAGTCCCTTTAACATAACTCATTCTGCTGTATGTCTGGAATAAAAAAGCATATATTTGTGTGTGTTGTTTAACACAAATTCACTAGTCATGCTTAGAAAAAAAAGGAGAGAATAATCATGGTGCTTACAAATTCATGAGAAGATTGATATTTCTCCCTTTTATTCTCTGCTAATTTATGATCAAACAACTGCATTGCTTGCTTAATAGCCTTAACATTTCTTTGTATATTTATTTTCATTTTGTTCCTTTTTTAATGTACTTCATGAGCATTAGCACATCAAGGTCAAGTATAAATCTTGACGACATTCTGGTGCTCTTGTTTCTACAGAGCTAGCTGCCTCGGTCCCTCGCACTGAGATAGTGGGCAAGAGCGATTATTTTCGTTTTGGGATGAGGGATTCTCTTGCGATAGAAGCATCTTTCTTGCAGGTAACCTTTTTAGACTTTTTAGCTAGTTTAATAATAAGCTTTTCCCTTCATGTTCATCTTGTATTGCTGGATATCTTTCAGAAACTACAGATGTAGGAAAAAAAAATGCTGAATAGTATCTGTTGATAGTGATTGGTTTAAGCTGGATGATTGTTATTTGTTGAGTTGGCAGCTAATCTAAATGATTTGCTCTATTAATTGAACCACTTCTTGAATCTACATTTACAGCAAGAAGAAGACTTGCTCTCTAGTTGGTGGAAAGAATATGCAGAATGTAGTGAAGGTCCAAGAGGACGACCCAGCTCTAGTAAGGTGGATAAGCAACAAAGTGGATCTTCTTCGGAGGGTGCTCGATCAGCCCAACTATATGAAGTTGAAGAAGAGAGAGTTGGTGTCCCTGTAAAGGGAGGACTCTATGAGGTATCTTTAAAAAAGAATTGTTTCTGCTTTAAGATGCTCTATCTTTCGATATATACATATATATATAGTTTCAGTAAGCTATCTATCTTAATAGTTTTCTTTTTCTGGTGACTTCTTCTTTGAAAATTCCATTTTGAATTGAGACAACTACTAAATTTGATGCATATATTTGTTCTTTGATCAATATAGATGAGAACTTAATAGAATGAATGAAAAAGAGGAAAAGATTGTCCGAGTCTTTAATTTCTTAGCACCTCTCTCAGTGAAGAAAATTTAAGACCTACAAAAGGGATCCTATAGAAAATCAGAAAAAACCAATTCGGGTCTAATGCTTTGTTAACATTTGAGAAAACCATGTTGCTCTTGGGGAAAATGGAAAAAATGGAGGGGGAAAGGGAATGAATATCATGCAGAAGATTGTTTTACCTTATGATATGTCAGTGTGCCTACCTTATGATATGTCAGTGTGCCTTTTTAGATGACAAAGGCCTTGTTTACTTGACCTGTATCTTATTTGGTGATAGTTGATAGTTGTCACTTTTGAGCTCAATTTGAACTTTTATCTATAATTCAAACCCTCATGAATCTCTGCAGAGGTGGAGACTCATAAATCTCACAAGTCAGCACAAAAAAATTGTTTTGGGCTCATGCTTAGAGGACGGTGGTTGACTGAAGTGACCAAGGCCATCTTTTGTAACACTGTTTTGAGTACAGAGTGACCTTTTTAATTCATAATTTAAATCAAACTTGGGTTTGTGTAATTATTTCATTAGCAATCATCAAAGAGTTCTATAGTGGAGATCTATTAGATGCCAATGAGAAGAGAGGACTGATATATGGCGGAACCGCTATACCTTCCTTGAATCAGGACCAAGGATCTGAGGTTTTGTTTTGCTAAACTTATTTTTAGCTTATTCGTTTATTTGGCTAGGTAAAGCTTTTTAAAGCCTAAGCTTTTTAGGTATAGTTGTAAATTTATGCAGCTCTCACATTCACCACTTTGAGGCCATGATGATATTATACGAGCATTTTGTTTGGAATAGGTTAGGAAGCAACCCTTGAACCTGTTGATTGGTTGCCTTGGGCCACCTTTATACATTTTACTAAATTAAGTACCTGCTCCCAACTGCAGTTTTGTTTTTTGGTGGGTTTGGGTGGGGTTAGAATGGGGGCAATAGGGTTCATCAGGTCACCATATTCTTCAGAGGTGTATGCAGTTACATATTTTTAAATGAGCTTCATCTGGACCCATTCTTAGTGATGGGGAATTTTCGTGGATTCTGCTGGTTATATTAGTTGTATTTTCTATTTTGGTCTGTCCAGTTCAAACTTTAAAATTGGAGTGATAGGCTTCCTTAATGCCAACTGTCTATGGCAAGGTTCACAACAGGATCCTCTCAAGAGCCATTTGCCGTCCCTCAACTCTGAGTCTGAATTTGTTTCTAATATAATTTGTAGCATCCACCAGCCTCCCCCGAACTCTGAATCTGATTTTGTTTCGTATATTATTTGTTGTTAATTATAGACAATTACCTTAAATCATATATCTTCTTTGATCCTTTTGTTAATTTTACAATTTTGATGTATTTATTTTAGTGTCTGAAAAATTTCTTAGAAATGATATTCTATGGTTTTATAGGCATTTTGAAGAACTTTGTTGTTTTTGTTTAACTTAAATCGTTGTTTGTAAAAGTGAAATTACAATATTTATGCAGGTAGATTTAGTGAAAAGACATTGTTTCCCTGTTTATTGGAATGGAGAAAATCGGCGTGTTTTAAGAGGTCATTGGTTTGCCCGTAAGGGGGGCCTTGATTGGCTTCCACTTCGTGAAGATGTAGCTGAACAACTGGAGATTGCATATCGTAGCCAGGTTTGCTACAATACTGGGTTTTGACATTTTGGATTATTATGTCTTTTGACTACGAGGATTTTATATGTATTCTATTCATTACTGCTAGTTGTCTGTTATGTTTCAAGCGTGTATATGTACGACACTAGAGTAAGAAAATTTGAAATTTACGTGGATGTTGAAGATTGTGTTTTCTTCTTTAAGCCTAAAGAGTACATAATTTCAGGTCCATGGTATAGCTTTCAGTTGTTGCAGTCTGCATATTCCTTTTTAAAGATTTTAAAAATTTTAAAACATTTAAAGTTAATATAAGATCTTTGCACCCTTTGGTTAAGTGGAGATTTGAGCATTTCTTTGTTTGTTTGTTTTTTTTTTTTTTTTTTTTGTTTTGTTTTGTTTTGTTTTTTTTTTTTTTAATTTTTTAATTTTTTTATCTTGTTTATTAAGTTATAAACAGATGATAAAAATGAATTTCTTGTATCCAGGTTTGGCACCGTCGAACATTTCAACCATCGGGTCTTTTTGCAGCTCGAGTTGATTTGCAAGGCTCTACCCCAGTATGTGTATTGTTTTTGTAAAGCAAGAGTCCCATTTAACTCATTGTTAATATCTGGTGCATGAATACATCTTGGGGCTGTTCTTGTAGTGGTTGCATGCACTTTTTACTGGAGAAGATGATACTTGGGAGGCTTGGCTCAATGTTGATGCTTCTGGTTTTTCTGGTGTAATGGGTTTTAGTGGAAGTGGAATTAAGATAAGGCGTGGCTATTCCACATCTCACTCACCAAAACCTACCCAGGTTTCTAAATTTTTTCCTCTTTAGTTTTGTAGAAACTTTATAGCTTTCCTTTTTATTTCCTGTTATATGTTTGTACAACATATATGGCTTATGCCGATGGTGTTTTTACTCATTCCCCCTTGAAAATAAGGGTGGAGGGTTCCTGCATGGGGGTGTGAGTTGTGTTTATACTTTACATACAAACACAGACATCCCCCCGACCCACCAACACACACAAAAACACACACACACACAAACAAAAGGAAAAACCCCCACATATGTTATGCTTGTATGCGTGTGTATGGGAACAGTTGTTTCCATTTATATAATGGCTGCTACCCCCTGCCTCCCCCGCCTTTATCTCTTTTAACAATCATTTGATCTCCCCCGTCTATTTCTCTTTAGGATGAATTACGTCAGCAAAAGGAGGAAGAAATGGATGATTACTGTTCACAGGTACGCACCATAGCATTCTTCTTGTTATGAGTTTGTTCATTTTTTTAATGCACTTTGTTTGTAATATTTGTATGTTTGTCCCTATATTTTCCCCCCTCTTCTAATTTAGACATGTTGTCTCCATTAAAACTTTAAGAATCTTGTAACGGTTTTGATATTACAAATATGAGGTGTGGGAGGATAAATATATGAGTGATATCTTTTAAGTAGTCTCAAGCATTTCCTCAGTTCAATGGACAACAGATTTTTTATTTTTTATGCGAATGGACAATGAATTGGGTGCGGTGTTACCATGGTAGCTAAGCAACTAGTGTTTTGTTTGTAACTAAAGAAACTGTGCATGTTTATAGTTAATGCGATTAGATGTTGAACACAATTTTTAAACCTGTGGGCTGCATATCTAATAATTTGGGCCATCCAATGTAACATAAAGTTATGTGGCCAGAACAATTTATAATCAACTTACATTTTGGCTATTAGATAGTTTCATCTGTGTTTTTCCACAATTGTTTACATAAAATTATAATTTTAAGAGATATTTTGTAAAGAATATTATCTTGGGCTTAATTTGTTCTACAGCATATTTGGAGGGCTGTTTGTATTGTCTCTTTAATTTGAAGGTAAGGTCTGTTTCAATTATTAAAAGCAACTTCAAATTAGAAAGCCAGATATTTGATTATGGCAGTACAGCATGCTTGATGTTTTTTATTCATAGATGGCTTGATCTTCCTTTGTAGGCTGTAATGGAGCTGATTGAACTTCTTGTTTAAGCTAGGCTCGAGCTCCACTTGAACACTTCAACTTAAGCTCCAGCTAGGTTCAGTCACCATTTAGGGGCCCATGTCACCCAAGGGAATTTGGTTAAGCATTTTTTCTTCCAGTATTTATCTGTTTTTATAGAAAGTGTCACCCCCCTATTATCTGCTCTTGTTCAATGTGGGTCACATAAGTATGGTGGGGATTAGGTTAAGCACAGAAGTTTTAAGAATCAGAGGATAGAACCTCACTCAGGTACTTAATTTTTTTTTTTTGGGGGGGGGGGGGGTATATGGGAGGTAGTTTGAGAGCTCCCACAATTTTACATCTTTGCATGATTCTAACCTGATCAGGAAAGAGTAAGATTGAATTAGCCATTCCTTAGCAGGTTTAAGTGGACCTTGTGATCGCTTGAGCTATTGGGTTTCCTTGGGCTTTCAGTGTCACTTTCTAATATGGGGCTTGCTTGTGACTATTTATGTCCTTCTAAAAGAGCGGGTTCATAAGCGAAGTTGTACTATGTTCGAGTTTGACCTGCTTTTATTGAGCTTGGGATTTGCATGTTTTTTATATGAAATGAGACCAGCTGTGCATCAGTTGTTTGCAAATGGCTTGACTCAGTTGCAGCCTTCAATAACTCTTCTGTGATAGACAAAAAGGGGAAAGATAACGTTATTTATTTATATTCATTTTCTCTGTTTCAACTTTTCCTTTCTTCTTTTGGATCCATGGTATGGCAACCATGTCCAAAGACATGTTCCATGCAAGTGTTACCGGCTTGTTTTGTTGAGACAGGTGTGTTAAGGGACAAGTCCATATGCATAACTAGATTTCATGTATTGAATGTATTGAACCCAGAAACTCATCTTCCTCTTTAGTATTCAACATAATAAACTACCATATCATTTAAATGATCTTTTTCTGACTGAAATTGTTCTAGGTACCTGTTCAACACTTAGTTTTTATGATTCATGGTATTGGTCAAAGGTTGGAGAAGTCTAATTTGGTTGATGATGTTACTAATTTTCGCCATGTCACATCAAGTCTTGCTGAACGTCACCTTACTTCACACCAACGTGGCACTCAGAGAGTCCTTTTCATCCCATGCCAGGTAAATGCTGCCAATTTATTTTGTGGATATTTTTTTGGTTACATGACTAAAGAATTCCTAGGCATTTAGTTTCCTGTGATATTGACAAGATCAAGCTTTGTTTATTTGAGGAAAATAGGATATAGAAAATATGAATGTATGGATGAGGTTGGACAAGCTATTTCTTATGGTGATAACTATCTTCCTCCTTTCCCTTTTTTTTCAAAATTTTTTAATTGATAATTTAAAACCCTGTGGGTTTTGAATTCACAAACTCACCTTCCACCCATTCTTGTGGAGGAGGATTTGCAGTTTGAGCCAAAGCTGTTCAATTTCTCTCTCTCTCTCTCTCTCTCTCTCTTTCTTTGGTGGTTAAATGTGAGATTATCATAATGTTTAGACTATATTGAATCAGTCACATAATTTGAGATGAATGGGGAGTGAATGTGCTTATAATCTTCTCAAACTGATATGCCATTCAAAAGGTGGAAGCTCTCTCCTTCAACTTAGAGCATTATAGCACATTTATCATCAAATTATAGGGGTTTCTTAAGCTGCAAATTCTATTATAGGTCACTTGTTACTGCTTTGTAGTATTCTACAATCAGTCTTGGGCATTTTGTTTTAAATTTATTGTAGAGATTTATGCCATTAACAAATTCACCATTAGTTTTCTATTTTCATAGAGATGGCTATGCAATTAGCATGGTCCCTACATATTTAAGCTATTCCTGAAAGGAAAACAAATTGATTCATTGATTGTTGCAAACATTGATAACAATGGTCCTAGCAATCTATTGGTGTAAGCATGTTTAAACCATTTTCTGAAAAATAGAAGCAGCATAAGAAGTAGATTGAAGCTGAAAGTATTTTTGGGTTTGCTTTTAAACAAATCTTTGGAGGACATAATTTGCAATGTTTTAAAGCAAGAAAAGTTCTTTAAATAAAATTGTTAACTAGATAGTACCCTATGTTAAGTGGTGCAAGTTGTAAGGAATTCAAATTGTTTTCAAAAAGGATAACGGTTCTTCTGTCTCATTTTTTGAAAGATTTGAGTGCTTGGGTTGGGGTGTATATCTTGTTAATTGGAGTATTTGGTGTTTGTATGTACTCTAACTAACTTGATGGTATTTGTATTCTAGTGGAGAAAGGGCTTGAAGCTTAGTGGTGAAGCTGCAGTTGACAAAATTACTTTAGATGGAGTTCGAGGTTTGCGTGTCACGTTGAGTGCAACTGTTCATGATGTCTTATACTACATGAGCCCCATTTATTGTCAGGATATTATTGACTCGGTATGGCTCTTGCGTTCTCTTGGTAGTCATTTTTGTTTCTATTTTTTAGTTCTTTATGTATAATTAGGTTGAATCTATTTAATTTCAATAAAATCATCACTTATTGGAAAAAGGATTTTTTCAACTCCGCACTTCTAACTATCCATCCATTTTATAATATTCTGTTGGAGATATCATGTTCATTGTTGGCAATTCTTAAGCATCTTCATAATTCATATTTTATCAGGGATACTTTTTTTTTATTAATCTGTCTATATCATAGGAATTTTTCTCCTTCCAGCGGGGGGTAGATAGGAATTCATGTATTGAGTTAAGTTGTTGGAGGCTTAATTCATTAGTACATTAATATTCTAAAACAGTATAAGAAGGTTAATTCATAAGTATATTAATACATAGGTACATTAACTCAGTTCCTGGCTTCCTTTTAATTGTTGGGGGGTGGGGGGGGGGGGGAATGAAGGAATTTCATTATATGGAAATAATGATACTCTAATGTTGCTACATAAGCTTTTGAAAGTCTACATTTTTTTCACTGTCATTATTCTAATATATATTTTAAATTGAAATTAAATTCTACAAACCTTCTTTATTTACATCCTCCGCTAAATCTTTCCACATCATATTTTCTTTAAATATTATAATATAGTTCTATATAGAAACACCATACTAATAAATATGCCTATTAATAGCTACCATAAATATCAAATTTCATAGTTAGTGAAAAGAGAGAGAGAGAGAGAGAGAGACAATTATATTTTGTTTTGTTTTTCTCTACATTACATGGGTTATTGATTAGTTCTTTTATTAAAAGGAAGTTTAGTGTACATGATCATACATCAAGAACTAAAATACCATGATAAACAACTGATGGGGTTTCCTTACAAAAAAAAAAAAAAACCCTACTGTTTGGGCAATTATTCTTATTTAAGTAGTGGGAGAGGAAGAAATTTCATTCCATGAAAATAATGAAACATCACCTATAAAAAAAAATGAAAAAATTGAAACTTTATATTCCTTTATTAGACTATTAAGGAAGGTTGGTCTACATTATCATACAGCAAGTTTTACAATACCATGATGAACACATGTTGGGGCTTCCTTAAAATAACAGCACCATCAAAGCTGTAGTCCCAAAAAAACTGTTTGGGAAATTATTCTCTATTTAAGAAGTGGGACAGTGATCAGATTAAGATCCAATCAATTTAAGAGTATTCATGATATTCTAACATCCAAGTGTCAAATGGGTATCAATTGCACCATATGACTGTAGGTAAACAAGATTAGAAAGAACTGGCTGGTGCAGCATAAAGCTGATGCAATACCAGTCATGACGAGGTAGATTTACAATAAAGAAACAGATTATAGCAAAAGGTAGGGAGAGGTATAAGAGTTTGGGTCTCCAGGCTCTAGAGCCACAAGAGATTTTTTAAGTCTTAAATTTCAGATATCATATGAAAAAAGAAAAAAACTGTGTTCATAAGGCGCTTAGAAGTTAGAATAAACAGTTTTTTTTTTTTTTTTTTTTTTTTTTTTTTTTTTTTTTTTTTTTTTCTGATAAACAGATTCATATCAGCCTTGTAGGATTTTTTTGGGTAAAAGGTATACACTGAAGATGTGCTCTGGGTTTGGTCTCATAGGAATTTGGTTATGATCAATGAGAGGATCATTAGAGGATTTTTATGCATACATATGTATACATATGCAACAGTTGCAAGGGATTTGCTGATCATAGTTATTGATTAAGGAATTCTTCATGCATTACCTTTTGTTGGAGATATCTTGAGCATATAAGATTACATTGATTTGTATTCTTTTTTGAAATGACATTAATAGATATATTTGTATTAAATATTTTATAACTATTTATTTTCTTCCTCAGCAACTTCAGCTGTTGCTTTGAAAAAGTAAATTTTTTTAATTAGTAGTGACCAACTCAAGCTATTAAGGACATTGGAGGTAACAGCATGATTAGTGCTTGAATTGATAAAAATACTTCCTCCTCCAGGTATCCATCCAATTAAATCGGTTATACTTGAAGTTTCTGAAGAGGAATCCAGGCTATGATGGAAAGGTTTGCAGCGGAATGCATCCCTGGTTTTTCTAATTTTTTAAAATGAAATATAAGTTATGTGCATAGAATGATATGAATCATGCTAACATTTATATAGGTTTCAATATATGGGCATTCGTTGGGAAGTGTCCTTTCCTATGATATTCTCTGTCATCAGGAGAATTTATCCTCCCCATTTCCAATGGATTGGATGTACAAAGGACATGCTAGAAATGAAGAATCATCTCCTGATGTGAACAACCAGTCTTCTCTGTGTGACTCTTTGACAAATCTGGAGGATAAAGATTTCATGGTTGTTAATGAAACTGAGGACAGGGTGGATCACTTTGAGGACAAGATTACTTCACAAACAGATTTAGATGCTGAAAACGAGGAAGGAGATGCTGAAGATTCCTCAATAATTGTGGGTCCTATCAATTCAGATTTAGATGAACTTACTGCAAAGGCTATGGACTCCAAGCAACCAGGTGGTGAGAAAGATGTTGATGAATTACTTTGTGATTCTAGTGACATACTTTCTCAGAAGAGGGATGCCTTGAGTGAAACTACGAAGATGGATTCTAGCATCCAGATTGAGGGTTTGGAGAAAATGACAGAGGACATGTGTGAAGATGAAGGCAATAAAAACAAAGCAATCAAATTGCTGAAGAAAGAGGTGTGACTATAAAAAATTATCATTTTTCTTCATGGGTTTCTATGGAACCTTTTGTATAACATGTAATATTTGCTGCTTCAGATTGATTCGTTAAAGACCAAAATAGTGGAATTGGAAAAGCAATGTGGTGGTGGAGATGCAAGGTTGCATCAAGGTGACCTCCAATCTTCACATAAAATTTTCCCCCCTTTTTTTGTGTTTATGTCTGAGATTTGATGTGTAAAATATACAGGAACTAAGGAGGATCTTACAACTATTCAAGAGCAACACATAGATGAGAAGCTGCCATCTGGGCAAGATGATGCACCAATGAATTACACCCCATATATTAAGTACACGAAGCTTGAATTTAAGGTAAAGAAGGGCGATTTCTGGATCCTTTATTGTGCAATTTCTTTTGTCCTTTTTGCATAATGGAGTTCCTTGTTCTTTACTTTATCTAGTGCTTGTGGATTTTCAAAAGTAAATGCTTGCATCTCTGAAGAAGAATGAAATTGGTTCTATGTTTAGTTGCAAATCATATCTGCTCATATTTTAGAATGGGTATATTTTCTCATATGACTAAAATCTTTTACATCAGGTTGACACATTCTTTGCAGTTGGATCGCCTCTTGGAGTATTCCTTGCCCTTCGTAATATTCGTATTGGCATTGGTAAGAGTTAATATGCATATGGATTTAAGACCCTGTATATGTATTGGTGCATGGATATCCTTTTTACTAAGAATGTTGATATCTCTCTGAAATCTTCCAAAGTTCTTAAATGGTTATAATTATCTTATGATTAATTAGTCCAGATATTTAGTTCGTACTGATAGTATAACTTTCTTTTCAAGTATGAGCTAAAGTGTTTAACATCATGTGTTTATACTTCCATGTAAAATTTCCGCTTTTTTAGAGACTAAAATGTAACTGAACTTGATGCTCAAAGTTTCTAATGAATTTTCATTCCAATACTTATTTGTGGACAAGAGCTTTTGTATTTCTTAATTTTGAGTTGGGCTCTAACTATTTTTTTACTTTATTTAAATGTGATCTACCTGATAAATATGCAGAGGTCTATGGGAAAGTTAGTTATCTATAACGCTCCATTTGTTTCAATGGAAAATCTTGTGTAAAGATAGTTTTCCGTGTTTTCCAGTGTTTGGTAGTATAAAAAAAGATAAGTCAAAGGAAAACTATCTTTGGTTAACATAAAAGTATGGCTTATTTTTAGAGATTGTTTTCCACTAATTTTTTTTGAAAAACAACTCTATCTTACAGCAAACTAAATAAGGGAAGTTAGGAGGTTGTTTTTCAACTCATTTAAAATTACTACCAAACATTGAAAAATGAAATAGTTTTATTGAAAATAATTCTTGAAAAATGACTCATTTTCTAGAAAACATTATTGTTGAAACAAACAGAGAAATGAGTTTGTGGTTTGTGTTCTCCTAGTAATGGGCATAGGTTTGTTTAGGATTTGGTGAATTTTGGTCGGTGTCAGTCTTTTCTCTTGGGGTTGCTAATTTGCTTTGTAGCTTTAGGCTGTGTCTTTTTCTTTAGTTTTGAATTTCTGTTTCTCTTTTATAAAATTAAGTAGTTTCAGATACGTGTTCCAGATTTAATGACTTGCTTTTCGTCTTCATCCCAGGAAAAGGAAAGGAATATTGGGAAGAAGAAAATATAAGTGAAGAGATGCCAGCCTGTCAGCAAATGTTTAACATTTTTCACCCGTTTGATCCTGTGGCATACAGGTCAGTCATAGTTCCTCTATTACATTGATGTTTCTCGTTTTTGTTTTGTTTTCATTTGCTTAGTAGACATTGTATTTTGTTAGAATTAGGTGTATGAAGGGCTGGATGTGGTTTCAACCAGCTAGTTTGTCTTTCCTCTTCTTGATTTTGTTGGTGGATTGATTTCTGTGTGCTAGTTTCTGGTTCCATTTTTATTGATTTATTCATCATTATTTGATTCCTCTTGCATACTTAGACGTGTACTTGGGTTGCAACTTGCAACCTTCCAATGAACTTATTTGGTAAGTACTTTTAATTAGATCTGTGTAAAAGTAAGTACTTTTAATTAGATCTGTGTAAAAGATGTAGTGTTGATGGCTAGAGAGGAGAGAATATAAAAAGATTGTGTGAGCTTAACTCCAGAGTGGCTGCCTTCTCTTTTATATATCATTTATGAAGTAAAATTTCAAGTTTTCTCATGTTGAATATTAACAAAAGAAAAGAGAAAATGGTGCATGTAAGGCATTGCATTGCTTACTTTTAAGGGAAAATGATGTAAGCAAGACATATATTTAAGTGTGCTATTTAATAAATTTTAACTCGACTGCTGGAAATGGAGAAGGGCCCCCTTTCCTCCTCCACTCTCTTGCTCTTTCTACAAACTGATACAAATGCACACACACCTACCCCTTTTGTACTTTGCACAAACATACACATCAAACCATGGTGGTGTAAATCAGCTATAAGTTTTGTTATAGTTGTTACCATTTTTCCCTTTTATATTATTTATTTGAATTTGGTAATCTATGGCAACATTACAGCACATTAAAGAATATTTTTTGAAATTTCTTACAGAATAGAACCACTTGTCTGCAAAGAATACACCAATAAACGCCCTGTTCTTATACCTTACCACAAGGGTGGAAGGCGGTTGCATATTGGATTCCAGGTACGGCTCTTTAACAACACATAAATGTGGATTAAAGTCTCGTTCTCTCCCTGTTTTTAATATGCTCATGGTCTGTGGTGTAGGAATTTACTGAAGATTTGGCGACTCGTTCTCATGCAATCATGGATCATCTACACTCCATAAGGGTGGGCTCTATTAACCCTTCCAAAGTTAATATATCTCTCTAATTTCTTACATGCAAGAGTTTTATTTTTCAGATATAGATCTTAAAGAATGAGTCTAATATGCAAGTCCTGTGTCATAATTGGCATGTGATTCCATTCTTCTTTGAGAGTTCTCAACGTAGAACGGATTTTCATGAATAATAAATAAAAGGGAAAAACAAATCCTAGACTTCACCACCTAAGGATGCTTAGAATCACTACCAACTTCTAGAGAAAACTCTAACTCAAATTTATTTATTCAAATTGAACTATCTCAAACTATTCTTGGAGTCTCTTTTTAATAGGCTTCAAGGCTTACATCACGTTACAATTACATCCCATGAAATCCTCAATAAAATTAAAGCCAAAATTTTAAACTCAAAATTCCAAAATGAAATCTTGTATCTTAAATAAGAAAATATTTGTAATAAATAAATGTTAGAATTATGGTTAAATGATTAAATTAACCATTTTCTAATACCTTAAGCTTTTGGGGAATTAGTAATTCAACATGGTATTAGAGAAGGAAGTCCTAAGTTTGATCATTGTCTCCACTGTACCTCCCATTTAAAATTTTAAAAACCCCGTATGTTGGGTCTCATTTATCAAGGGGGATTCTAAGCCCACATGTGAGGGGGAGTATTAGAATTATGATTAAATTCATCATTTCCTAATAGCTTAAGCTTTTGGGAGAATCGGTAATTTGACAATAAACTTTGAATAAATTTGATTGTGCTCTCTACATCACCTCTTTTTGTCAGGGTCACTGGATCTTTACACACATTCTTTAACTACTTTTCTAAGCTTTATGTCAGCCACAAGTTTTAATTTCAAATGCGTAGTAACATTACATTCTGAAGAGCTGTAAGATAATATAACTTCCTTGATTACAAATTAATAGTGGAAGATAAAGAATATTGTAGTAAATATGTGGCTATGGTTTGGAGATGCTCCCTTCTGCTTCAAATTTTTTTGCTAACATCTTAATTGTCGTCTGAAACTTTGGTTTTATTTCTCTTGGTGATTGATCAGCACCTGCCTTTTGATCAAGTTTTCTATCCTTTTTGCCTGCTTTGAGCAAGCAGATTTTAGGTGATCATATGGTTTCTCTTTAGACATATTACTAGGTTAAAATTTCAGTTTAGGGTACCTGCATTATGGAAATAGGTTAAATGGTTCTTGTAAATGAAGTTGGCAGAGAGGAGTAAGAAAAGGGCTCATAAAGGAGTTCACAACATTTTGAGTGGGGCTTCAAAAAGAATCTAGATATGGAAAGCTTTGGGTGGGGGAAGGTTGCTTTAGTTTAACCTTGCCTTTGCATTTTTCTTTTTCTTTTTAATATCACTAACTGGGATTATAATTCCCAACTTATTAGTGGGAAATCAAATGTCTCTTTGAAGATAAATGAGATTGAAAATGAAATAGAGTATTCTTTAGTAATTTTAAAGGGGCATGTGCCTGGGGGCGGGGTTTCATTTCTTTGAAATTGTGGCTATGCTATTTGGTGAAATTTAAAGGTGGATTTGCCAATGAGCTGTGGTCAATTGGCACTTCCTTGCCCCTTAGAATGGGGTGGACAGATTTTGAAATCCACTAGATGCATGTATAACTTGCCACTTATAAAAATAATGTTGGAGTTTGAGCTCTTGAATCTGTTGGTTTCAAGTACAATGGCACTTGTACACCACTAGTTATAAATTTAAATCTGGAAGAAATGCCTTAATCTGGAAATACCACTTTTATATACTTATGTATGTGACTTTTAAATAGTTTATTTTTGCTAAATAGTTAAAAGTAAACATTCGTCCTCTTCTAATCCTAGAAGTTGAAATATTTTCCAAATTAATCTTAAGATTGTCACATATACTAAAGCTTCTACTTGATTGGTGGGTTTGATTTTGGCTTGACCCATAATTTAGCATGGCCATTGTCAGGTTCCCATTTCTCTCAACTTTGAATGAAGTAGTGTGTATGTGCATCCAAATTGACTACACTGGTTGGGCTGGTTTCCAGTTTGGGAGGATAGAATGCTAGCTCAATAAGTAATCATGTAAATATAAATAATCTCATATTGTTTCTGTTTATGATTAACTGTTCTTGTATTCATTTATAGTACTAATGACGTTGAGCTTCAGTCGGGCCCCTCAATTGCTCTGTTATATTTTACCATATTATATGTGTGTGGTGTTTGCTTTTTACTCATGCAAGATGTTAAGTTCTAAGCTGTATGCCGTTTAAACAGGTCAAAGTACTCACAGTTTGCCAATCCAGAAGCATGGATAGACTAGAAGGTAACATTATCTTTCACCCTTCTGTTTTGCATTACTTTTCCTGTTTCCCCCCTTTCATTGTTACTTCATATTCTCCTCCTTCTGTTCATAAAGGTAAGGAGGATTGGGGTAATATATGTTAACAGAGTGGTACTCTTCCAAGTATCTACATCAACCCCCCACCCCCCTTTCTCCATGCCCCTGTTTTTTTCACAAAAAGAAACAAGAAAAACAGAGAAAAATAAATCAAACTGTTGCCTCACGACCAAAAAATAATTTTGATACTATAATCCAGCTCCACTGAGTGGTGGCTCAAACTAATCCGTATTTATTATGGAAATCCATTTTTTGCTATCTAAGCCTATCTACGGTTGTGTGCTGAAGTATTTTAATCAATCTTATATTCTTTGATCTATATTATTAATACGTGTAAAAATTATAATGTTTATATTGCAGAAGAGGGAGAGGATTCCCAAGAAAAAGAGGGGAGATCCTATGGTTCTCTTATGATTCAGAGATTAACTGGAAGTGAAGAAGGACGGATTGATCACATGCTTCAAGTGCGTTGTTTTACCAATTTGATGCTAAATCTTACAACCATGTACATGGTCATGCACATGCACATACTGATACTGCACATATATTTCTAATGATAACTGGGATTAGCATCTTGCATTTGTTTCTTGTTAGAAGTCATTAAAAATGGATAAGGTAGTGCCAGTTCAACATACAAGGACCTAATCTGATCATTGGAGCAGCTTTCTTGCTAGATTCTTTGTATGTATCCCCACCTTGTTGCATGCTAATCTTAAAACAAGGATATGGACATGGTCCTGTGTACCCAGCTCATGTAGGTCTTAGACATGGCAGCATTAAGATAAATGCCATGATGTGAATGTTAAGGGGGTTCAGATGGATGACTCACAACATGGAAAATCAAATGAGGAGTTGAGATATTGATGCAAAGATTGGCATTGCATCAATCAAGGATAAGATGCGGGAGTCACCTCAGATGGTTCATTATGTGTAATGAAGATCTACAGATGCACTAGTTTAAAAAAGTTGATACAAGTGGAAGGAGTGTTAACAGTAAGCCGGTAAGGGGATTAAAAAAATACATGGGTATTAGTAAGAGGATTTCCAAAGAGTTAGCAAAGAACATGACTTTTGAAGTGTTGAAGTGGAAAAAGACTCATGTAACTGATATCAATGTTGTGATTGAGATTAAGTTGAACTTGAGTTGTATTTGCATGTTGAAATATGTCTTTCCAATGATAGTTTGATGTTGTTCGTGCAGGATAAAACATTTGAGCATCCATACTTACAAGCCCTTGGAGCACATACGTAAGTACCCGCTTTCTACTTTCTTAAAAAAGTCATTTTATACATAATTTTGGTTCTGTCAAGTATTGCTTGTTATTGGGCAAGTACTTACTATCTACAATGTGTGCAACTATTATCATCTGCCTTCCATCATTAACTTCTCGTTTGAACATTTGGCACAAAATGTTCATGCAATTAGCATGTAATGATTAATGTATCTGATCCCACCAAACCATGTTTAAGCAACAACTATCACTATGATTCTTCTTATGTGTTTACATTTATTGGCCTTTTTTTGCATTTTTTCAAGCTATCCTATTTGGTTCTTATCTAATAATCTGTTTCTGGTTAGTTCTTATCTAATAATCTGTTTCTGCTAACCATAAGGTTTTCACAATGTCAATGATTACTATATGCTTGCAGTTGCTAAAAAGTTTTTCTTTTTTCGTTTCTCTTTCTTATTCTTACACCACAGAAGGGTTAAAACATTTTTAACAAAATGTTAGATTGAGTTTAGGATATTTATGTTCTCAGAATTTCTTTTTCGTCTGTTCATAATCATTTGATAAATTGCAGTAATCTTTTTCATTTGTTTGTAATTGTTAAATTACCGATTGTCCCAAAAGCTTAAGCTATTAGTATATGGTAAATTTAATCATTTAATCATAAACTTCTTACACTCCCCCTCACATGTGGGCTGAAACTATCTTTTAAAAGGTGAGGCCAAACACGTGAGAATTTAAATCAGAGGTAGAATGGAGGAGACAAGGATCAAACTTAGGATCTCCTGCTTTGATGCCATGTTAAATTATCGTTGTCCCAAAAGCTTAAGCTATTAGGATATGGTAAATTTAATCATTTAACCATATACTTCTAACAGTAATCTTGTTTATGACTAGGAAACTGAATTAATAACATAACTACAAAGAACAGATGTAGCACCAGCTTGAATTAATAACATACGTGCAACAGCAAAATCCGTAGGCAACAAAAATTGTCACAAATCCATAATTTCAATCAGAAAGAAAGAGAAGTTGCAGAATTGGAGAAAAAGATTAGGGAAAATTACATTTTACACCATTATTTTGGGGGTTCTTTCAAATATAACCCAATAATTGTGGTTCCAAAATAAATCCTATAATTTCAAAAGTTTCAATTAAAATCGTGAAGTTTAAGACTGTTACAAATTAAACCTTATAGTTTTGTTAGTTTCAAACTCTGGACTTTTAAAATCGTATCACTTTAAACTCTAGGCCTTTTGAGTTTGATTGTGGGGTTTAAAAATTTAGCAGTTTTCTTCTCCTTTATCCCCATTCTCTGTAGTGGGGAATATAATAACAGACAAGTAACTTGAGCTTGCATGTTGTGTTGCTTTTGTACATTGATCTTCTTTTAATTTGTGAATCTTGGCATACAGAAACTATTGGAGGGATCATGATACCGCACTTTTCATATTAAAACACTTGTATCGAGATATACCTGAAGACCCCAACTCACCTGTGGAATCTAGTGGGGGCAACTCAAAAGAAGAAAGTGGTTCCACAGGTTGGTCTGATCAAAGAGAGACTGTTGATGAAGAACTTCCATTAACATTCTCTGACACAGTTATGGTTAGAAATTTTTCAAGAAAAGCCAAGAAGATTTGGAAGAAGCTCTGATGATAGCAGCAGTATTCGAATTCTTGCTGCATGCCTTTAGATGCATCATGCAAGTGCAATTGATGACAATGAAAGCAATTTTTGTTATTATCATATCACTGCATTCTGGGCCAATTATCTCATATTTTTAACATTGCAGAAAAGTCCTGAAATTTATGATTGTGTCATGCTGCGATGGGAATGCTAGTCAAAGTTACAATGAAAAGTATATGCCATTGTCCACACCAAGGCTCACCCCTGAAATGTTGTTTGAGAATGAGGGGAGTGGGTTAGTTGTGCTATGTAGCAGAGTAGTAGTTGGTTAAATGGAAGTATACTTGAAACTAATCCCTATGGGATTTAGGTGAAATCAAATGGACATATACAAAAAGTGTATAGTGTTGTTCAAAAAAACATGTAGACAGTGACATACAATAGAATGATATAGAAAGGTGTTAATGGAACTCTCTCTCTCTCTCTGTGGGTGATGAGAATTGCAAAAGATGGTGTAAATTTGTAGCTTTATTGTATAAAAATACTCCTTTTGTGGTGATTTTTTGAGCTATCAAATGGAAAACTGTCGTGGTGTGTAACTTTAAAAATCAATTCACTATATTGAAATACTATTTAGTCATGTTAATATTTTTCTACAAGCCGACAGATGGATAAATAAGGTTAAGCAAGTTGTTGCTTAAGATGATTGGCAACTAGTAGTGGTATAAATCCTAGCTACGAACCCACCGAGGCCGATTTGTGCATTACAAAATCATGGCAAAGAGATCAAGTCATGGGAATAACATCCATGGTTTAAACAAAAAAAAAAAAGGTTTATTGTCATTCCAAAAATGTACTATTTTAATGTTGTCAAACCCTCCAACATGGGCGTTATGTTATGTCCTGTACTTCATACTGACAAACTGAAAATCTTTTTGCTCAACCTCACCACTCTAGCTAACAGTAATAGTTAATACCTACACTTAATACAAACTCCCTTTTATCACTAAAAACATCTAGCTAATATTGTTTGATATGTAAGGTTCATATTTAAGACTTAGTGTGTGTTCGGCAAAAATTAAAAAGCCAACTTATTTTATTATTCAGCTTATTTTTGCTACTATTCATGGGTCTCACTGTACTATTTCAGCTAACTTTTATCTTTATTTACAGTACTTTTAGCAAAAAATTTTCAATTTCAGCAAAATAAACGGATCCTAAACAAACCTTTAAATACAATTCTTTAGATATTGTAAAATGTGTCCTCTTCTTTTGATAACAATTAAATCTAACCATGTAACTTCTTCTCAAAAAATATTCAACTGTGTAACTTAGTCTTCTTGAAGAGATGGAAAAGCATAGTTCCCTAGTTTGAACATGGCGGAACATCTACATTGTCACGAAATCTTCATGCTCACGCAGACTATGTTTTTGGCAAAACGTGTTCCACCCTTCCTTAAGAACATAAACCCTGGACTCCCAAAGTTTGAACATCATTGAGTGTTCCTTATCTTTTATGTCATACATAATTATAGGAATTCCATTATCGACATCTTCGTTCTTGTTTAGCAATGGTAAGAGAGTTTTTGACATCTAGTTTGTTCAGGGATAGCTTGCTTTGGTCACCCCTTACATAGCTGAATGCCAATTGCTTCTCAAAAGGCTTAGAGCATGCTCCTATGAGGCTGTTGAGGCATGGGAATGGTGGGAAATCCGGGAGCTTGCAGGAATAGGCTTTCATGGACAGGGTTAATAAACCATGGTCTTCTTTGGAAACATTGAATGGGTTTTGGCTTGCTAGTATTTGCTACATGTTGCTTATGCCTAATTCTTTGGTTTTTGATTTCATGCAAAGCTATGGCAAATTTCTCATCCAGCAATTGGCATGCTTTATGTGAAGAAGAATCATGGCAGCTTTGTCTTCCTCATTGAATTTGTGAAGGAAGTCATTGCCATTAACATATCCATTCAACCTTATTTTCCCCATAATTTAATTTTAGTATCTAAGTTTATATGAGGAAAGGAGTACGTCTACAAGTCTAATATAGTAATAGGATGAAAAATGGTTTACCAAAAAAAAAAAAAAAAAAAAAAATGAAAAAGGGTTCATCAAACTATTATTCAAATTATGTGCTCACTATTGTATACATGAAAAAAATTTGTGAGTTCTCCAAAAATATTATTTAATTCGTTTTAACAATTTTGCTATGAAGAGGGGTGGTAGGGTGTTAAATAATCTATATATATATATATATATATATATATAAAACCGAAGCCTTTGCTGACACCACAATTTTCCACGTCAGCACAATATTTAAAAACCCTAGCAACCTTACCCCTCTCTCAAGTTAAGAAATATAAAGCCACGGTTTCTGCAAACTCTCTCTCTCTCCAGACGTAGGAAGCCCTTAAGCATTCAAGATCTACAATGCACGGTATAGATTTTAGCTTATAAAGTTCAGCTTTTGTAAGGTTAGTTTTGTTTATATATTAATTAATACATAGTACTTTGTTCACCATTGAATACTCATATAATCAATTTCCAATTCAGTGTTCAAGAATTAAACCAAAATTCTAACTGCGCTATCATAAAATATTATTATTAGTATGAATTTGATGGAGTTGCGGTGTTCAAGAATTAAACCAAAATTCTTTTAAATTATCTATAATATTTTGTCCTCTGAAAATTTTATCTTTTTGATTTTATTATATTGTGTTTCTTAAGCTATAGAGAGATTTTATTTGGTTTCTGCAAACTCTCTCTCTCTCCAGATGTAGGAAGCCCTCCACAATTTTCCACGTCAGCACAATATTTAAAAAATAAAAAATAAATAAAAATTATAACTCCTCAAAACTCTAGCAACCTTACCCCTCTCTCAAGTTAAGAAATATAAAGCCATGGTTTCTGCAAACTCTCTCTCTCTCCAGACGTAGGAAGCCCTAAAGCATTCAAGATCTACAATGCACGGTATAAATTTTAGCTTATAAAGTTCAGCTTTTGTAAGGTTAGTTTTGTTTATATATTAATTAATACATAGTACTTTGTTCACCATTGAATACTCATATAATCAATTTCCAATTCAGTGTTCAAGAATTAAACCAAAATTCTAACTGCGCTATCATAAAATATTATTATTAGTATGAATTTGATGGAGTTGCGGTGTTCAAGAATTAAACCAAAATTCTTTTAAATTATCTATAATATTTTGTCCTCTGAAAATTTTATCTCTTTGATTTTATTATATTGTGTTTCTTAAGCTATAGAGAGATTTTCTTTGGTTTCTGTAAACTCTCTCTCTCTCCAGATGTAGGAAGCCCTAAACGCACGGTATAGCATTCAAGATCTACAACTCACGGTATAGATTTTAGCTTATAAAGTTCAGCTTTTGTAAGGTTAGTTTGTTTATATATTTAGTCCTTACGTTTAGGTTTAGGTTTAGGTTTTAAGAGATTTATATATTACTACTATGTGGCTAAATTTCCCGTGACATCAGTTTTATGTTTTTAACCAAATACATCAAGAAAGCAAGAGAAGACGCATAAATATTTAGTCCTTACATTTAGGTTTAGGTTTTAAGAGATTTATATATTACTACTATGTGGCTGAATTTCCCGTGACATCAGTTTTATGTTTTATTTATTTATTTATTTTTTTATGTAAGGTTAGTTTGTTTACATCAGTTCTTTATCTCAAAGATAAGGCTTTTATTTCTACCACAAGAACTATTTAGGTATGTATCCCTTGCAAGCACACATGAACTTAAATTGTCTTTTAATATATGCATGCTTTATTATTTTTTAATAATTTTCCCGTGCATCGCATGGGTTAGCGACTAGTTTTTAGATAAAATGGAAACTTTATTTTATTATTATTATCGTCAATCATAAGATGTAAAGAGTTGAGCATTGTTGTTTATGAAAAAGGAAAATAGAGGTGTGAATGCATTGGAATAGGTTGGATTTTGTTTTGTGTTTTTATAAAAGCCAACAATTTCACATGTTGAGAAATGTTCAACTCAACTAGGGAATATGTAGGGTTGGATCGGATCGTTAGAACCATTTTGCCAGGCCTAAATAAAAAATTTTGGTTTTCATTCACCAATTTAGACCCATTTTTTTAAGAAATAATTACAATTTCATCTAAAAAAAATCTCAAATTACTAAGACAGTCCGAATTAACAAATTTAAAGTAAGTTGTGAAGTCTAAAATAAATTAATGTTTTTTAGGTATGTAAAATCTAAAATAAAATAAATTAAAGAGTTCATACATATATATTTTTTTAAAGTATTAATTGATAGAGGGGTTGGATGGGGTTATTTGGATTAAAATTTTTGTCAACTTTGAACCCGATCCAACTCAAGTTATAAAAAAATAAGGACCCAACCAAACCCTTCAACCACAAAAAACAAACCCTGATGTGTTGGTTTGGATCAGGTTCATCAAGTTGTTAAGGAAGAATAAACAAAAGAAATATAAAACTCAGAAACAATAGAAAACAATTCACACAGATGTTAATGGTTTACACAAGCTAAATTACATACAAATTACAATCCATGGTTGAACCAGTGACAATCTTCCAACAAACTACCACAAAGGCATCTTGGAGTTCAAACTTTTACATTTATTACAGGCAAATAAGAAACAAAGTCTTGAGTATTAATTTATTGAACAATAACTAGAATACCCAAACAATACTTAGAATTAGAGCTCCAAACAAAACAGAATCCTTTTGAAGCAAACAAGGCAAACTCATAATCTTCAGCATCATTCTGCCACAAGTAAAAAAAAAAAAAAAAAACAGAGATATGGCTTATTAAAATTGACAAATTCATGTTCCAAAACACAAATAATAAGACATCATAGCCAAACCAAATCTAAGAAACCTCTGTACATAAAATTGAAAATCACAAGCAAGATTAGAATTATTGACATGCATGGAGGACACCTAATGAAAAAACCTAGAAAAAGTTAGCATTACATAATTCACAATCTTGTGTCTTCCAATCACACATCATTCATAAAGGACTTTCCTAGAACACATGGTGGCCATTACTCACATACAGAACACGCCTACAAACACACATTCACACATGCATACACACCAAAATACATATTAAAAACAGTATTTTGACATAGGATCCAGAAGATAATTCATTCTATTTCAAAGAATTTGATGTGTTTATCAGTTTATGCCAAGATGGTAACTAAATCAAACTCCAAGCAATCAAGCAATAGCAAGCATTGTTAGGCATGAACATGGTTACTTATTTATCATGTCAGAAACCATTAGTTTCAAAAACTTAAGCTATTACAAAGTGGATAAATAATATTAGTCGAGCATACATAAATTTGTTAGTGAAATAACTTAGATGAAGCAAAGCTTTTTTTTTTTTTGGGGGGGGGGGGGTTAGATGAAAGATAGAAATGAATGCGATAACCATTCATGAAAAAAGAAAAAAAGAAGAAGAAAAACACAGAGAAGTGAGAAGCTACCTTCATGAAACATTCTCGAATTACTACCAAATGTAGATCTTTGAGATGCATTGCAACACTAAATAACAGAGAGTAACTTATGAGTTATGTCTAAGAGTATGATAACAAATTCAAATAGATATTGCTAACTTAGGTAACACAAAGTATCAAGTTGCAGTTCCAATCACATAAAAGAAGACATAAACAAAATTGTTCAACATGTATTAGTTGGAAATTATGACTTGGATCACTCATTTCTCTTCATGAGCTTATGACAACCTAACAATGAGGAATACAATAAAAATACAATTAAAAGCAAGAGATTTGCTACCCAAAAGAAGAATTGGAAAAATAGAGAAAAATTGGAAATCTCATTAAGAATTTATATCTAAGTCAAGGATTTTTAACTAGGACTCAAGGACCATAGGTTAATGGCAAAGATGCATCAATAAAGGGAAAATAATTAAATTGTGATTATACTTATCAGAAAATAAATAAACCCTAATCACATCTCATCCATATAGGAATTGCGAACTCGAGAGCATAGGGTCTAAAACAGAAACTGATAACTTTTTTCTTAACTTGATACAACCACTTTTTCATGCATGATGCATAGATATAGAAATGGAGAGAGAATGTGAGTCTTCTGGCTATTAGTTTTTGCATCTATTGGGTACTATGGTTAAGAGTCAGTGCAAAAAGAAAGTACGACCTAACTCTTAAGAGCATCTTCCTAGAAACAAGGCACTAGTCCCCCTCCCATACATGATCTCCTCAAAATAATATTGTCTCAACCTAAATGGGAAGGGAACACCTATGAGGAAAATACGAGGGTACATAAACTCAAGAAAATTATTTCTTAACTTATATGCTGCTTCTCAAATGGATAGTAGTATGTACAAACGAGTACAAGGGCAATCAATGAAAAGACATAGGCAGCATGTGCCAAGCTAAAAAAAAATTACCGAAGACATCCTATCTTAAATTAGACTATAAATCTATGACCTCAGTGTGGCAGACTAATAATGTGAGCACTTAAGAGTTAAAACATCCTATTATCAATGGCAAAATAATAATAATAAAATATAAAAAGGAGAAGCTATTATTAATCAATGTATTTCATGAGGACTAGTTTGCAACACAAAGATTTATATATAAAACAAATCACAGGCTAACGTGTGCTCACTGTAACGGACCAATAAATTATATGCAAGCTTAGGATTATCAACACCCATGAAAGACGCATAATGAAAAATCCAGCAAAAGTCGTGGGGTTACATAGGTCAAAATCTTGTATCTTCCAATCACGCAACATCCACAAAGGACTTTCCTCAAACATATGGTGGGCTTGACATACCCACAAACAGAATACACCCAAATACATTTATATAAACAGTATTTTGAGTCAGGCCTAGAAACTAACATTATCTATTGCAAGGAATTTATTTTATTTTATTTATTTTTCTATGCCAAGATGGTAGATAAAACAAACTCCAAGCAATCAAGCAATAGCAAGCATGATTCTACCGTGGGTAAAAAAACAGAGATACGATTAAGTACAATTAATCGTTAAAACAGATTACTTATTTATGATGTCAGAAAGACAGAAACCATTAGTTCAAAGAAATAACTTAAATGATAAAATGAATGCAACCATTCATTTAAAGATTAAAAGTGGAAGAAAAATTAGATAGAATTGAGAAGCTACCTTCGTGAAACATTTTGAATTACTACAAGATGTAGATCTTTGGGATGTGCTGAACCTTTGGAAAATCCACGCTGTGAATGCGATTTTGAAGTTCCATTGAGACAGATTGCAAATGCAGTAGTTGGAGATTTTGTAGGTTTTCAATGCCCTTTGGCGCTGCCTTTAACTCCATGCAGCTGTAAATCTCTAGGGATTTCAGATTTGGCATCACCCCCTTTTCTATTATTATCTCATTCAATTGAGGGAAATTACAAATTCTCAATTTTGTAAGCTTAAGAAAGCCTGTACTGAAACATAGCTGTTTTCCAACATAGACATAAAAAAGTGAAAGATGTCCCAAATGGGGCAAAGCAGCAATGTGAGGGAGTAAATCTTCTTCCAGTCTCGACCAATGCAGATACAAATATGTGAGGCTTTGAAGTGAATGAAACCACTGTGGCACCTTTTCTAGTTTTCCAACCAAAACAAGCTTTTGAAGGTTGGTAGGAGGAGATGAAAGTGCATCCATACGGAGGGTTTCCTCCGCATTTGTAACCACGATACACAAGTAGCGCATAAGCTTCATGTTATGAATTGAATCACATAAGTCCATCTCATCTGCTGCTTTCACATTTGAAAGAGCGATCGTGGTAAGCTGAGTCATGCTCCGAATCTGTTTCAACAAGTCACCTGTTATTTCTAAATATGTCACAACTTGCAAATTTTTTAATCTACAGATATTTGATGGTATTCGCGGCCCAGTACAAATTTTGAAATCATTCCAATTTCCAGTGAATTGGTGTAGAATTAGATGCCGCAAGTTTTGCAACTCTTGTTAGATCATATCCAGGCTTAGCAGGTCTCGGTTTCGATTGTGTATGCAGTTGCGACTCGGTTGGGAGATTGCCACCCGAAAGGTCCTACCCGGCTCGAATCCGGATTAGTCGATGAACCCCGTCAGGGGCATGATTACCGGGGGGCAAAAAAAAAAAAAAGTTTTGCAACTCTCCTATTTCACAAGGAAGGACCTCTAGTTTTGTGTCTCGGATGTCCAAGGTTTGAAGGTTTCGGAGCCGCCCTACAGATTTTGGAAGCTCCTTAACTAAGGTTCCCCTTAAATTCAAATATCTTAAGTTAAATAATTTGAATAGTTCATCAGGCAAGTCATCAATAGGGGCATCTTCCAAATCTAGGACCCTTAACATTTTACTTCCAAAAGGCAATGTTTTCAACATCTTGTTAAAAACAAGAAAAGAACGGAGCTTTGGCATCCTCGTAAATGATTTGACTTCTCCATCAGTTTTGTGAATTGAAATGCGGCGTGCTTCGCATTCTGTCATTTCTTCTCTTCTAACATGTACAACACCAATCTTCTCTCTCTCTGATATTGATAGAGCAAGCTCCCGCAGAATATCATGCATTTTACATCTCTTTGGCCTTCCAGAGTCATTCCTTTTTACAACTTGAAGCATGCTTCGAAAAATGAGTTCTAATAGGTAGCTCTCTGCTACTTCCTCTGGCATGGACCTTTTATCTTGTTCTACAAATCCTTCTGCCATCCATAGCTTTATGAGCCTCTTTCTTCGAATCTCATGATCTTCTGGGAAAAGAGAGCAATATAGGAAACAATGCTTCAATTGATATGGTAAATCGTTGAAACTAAGCAACAAAATGCTCTTCACTGCTTCTAGCTTAGGATTTTTACTTAGACTCCAATTCAAGCTGTTGTAAATTTCGTTCCACTCAAACATATTCTTGGAGTACATAAGACTACCAAAGCCGCAATTGCAAGAGGTAGGCCTTCGCATTTTCGCACAAGTTCTCTAGCAAAAGATTTAAGCTCCAGTGGACAACTTCCATTGGTACAATTTATGAATGCTTTCTTGCAAAAGAGCTCCCATGCCTCTTCGTTTTGCAGCAACTGAATATGATGAATATGATGTTTACCTCCCAAATGATAGCAAGCTACATCTTCTTTTCGAGTTGTAAGGATGATTCTACTCCCAAGACAACTATCTCGAAGTGATACCTTTATTTCATCCAAGAGATTTGTGTCCCAAACATCATCTAGGACAAGTAGATACCTTTTCTCCCCTAAATAATTCACCAGTGTTTTTACTAACAGTCTGTAGCTCATGGAATTCAAGTCTGCTGGATTTGTTTCCTTCCTTGACTCGTGGAATTCCATAATCAAGCTCCTTAATACGTCTTCTAATTCGTATGCTTGGGAAATTGTGATCCATGCACAACAGTCGAAATGTTTCTTTACATCATCATTATTGTAGGTGTTGGCAGCTAGTGTGGTCTTGCCTGAACCTCCCATCCCAACTATCGAAATGACAGTCAGATGTGGTTCTCCATCCATCAACCATTTCATTAACGATTGCCTTTTCTTTTCAATCCCAACAAGTTCGTCTTCTTTAAAAAAAAGAGATGATTCAGCATGACGCACCACCCATTTCTGATTATCTTTAGAACCAGTTCCCTCTATATGATCAATACCATATCTTTGCTTCCTCTCCGGTATGGCGCCTTTTATTTTCTCATTAATTTTTTGTATCTTGGTTGCGGTTTGACGTCTCACCCAGAGATTTTTTGGAAAGTTAATGGTGTGGTGAAGGTTCCAGGAAGATTGACCGCCAATTTGTTGGTGATTCATGTGATACATGTACTCATCAATAATGTCTTCAACATCATACGCCCAGTCCCTCACAGTTGCCACCCAAGTTTTCTCTCCTTCCCTCCTTACTCCCGTTCTATCAGCATCTACTAAGAATGATCGCATGCTTATTAACTCATCTTTGATATCTTCAATTGCATCACGAGCTCCCCATAACAAAGATGCATCATTTGAAAGGACTGAAATGATATTTTCAATCAAGAGTTCCACTACAGCCTGATCCATTTTTAACTTCACAGTTCAAACTCTCTTCTAGCTTTAGTCACCAAGTTTTTATGCTCCCTTTCTTCCAATTATATCACATCCAAAGAGGAAGAGAATGCCATGCTTTGACTTGTTGCTTGCCAGTCCTAGGAGACCTGCACAAAAAAGAAAAAGAAAAATGAATAGAGGTGAGAAACATAATGCATGAAAGTATTCTAATTCTCAAAAAGTGTACCAGTACGTCAATTAAGTTGAAGAATGATTTTTTTGGGGGGGGGGGGGGGGGATAAGTAGTGTAGATACAGTGATTTTTTGAATTTATTTAAATTAAACAATGGTCATTGTACTTGTCTAAATTAAACAGTGAAAAATATTTCTATTTGTCACTGGCAACATTTTCATTTTTTTTTAAGGAACTTGTGATATATATATTTTTAAACAGAACATTTCAATAATTAAAATATCATTGTTTCCACATGGTTTGTATTTATGACACCATATGTTGTCTAATATGTGATTTGTACATTAAACAGAATACTAGAAGGATGTGATTCGTGAACTTTCAAAGAAAATAAAGGAGGATGTGTACATTAGTCTTTATATTAGATTTTTTTTTTTTCCATAATAATGGTAAGGAAAGGCAAGGTACCAATAAATGTTTATAAAGATTTAAGGAGTAAGATTCTAAAAAAAAAAAAAAAAGATTTAAGGACTAAAATGAAATAATGATAATTTGATAAAAGAATTAAAAAAATTATATAATTTATGGACCAAAATTTTGACTTTTCTTTTTATTTCTTTCAAAACAAAATAATTGAGTCTTTCTAAAATATCATTCTTATCTTAATACGAAATTTAAAACTTTTAAACAAATAAATACATGATAATAATTGCATTTATTCTCAAGTAAAGACAATAAAAGACATCGATAAAATTATAAATTTTCACATATTAATCTTGTTCAAGTGACAATTAAATCATAAAATAAGAGATGAAGTTTAACACATTTGTTTGATTTTCCATGTTTAAGAGATGCTTTACAATTCCTTCTCAAAAAAAAAAAAAAAAAAAAAAGATGCTTTACAATTTACATTTCAATTATCCTTGATCTATTATTTCTATATTAATAAACCATAGAGTCATGTTTCCATAAGGGACCAATTTATTTTAATTGTTTCACTTTATAGTAGAACACCCAAAGCATGACTGAGGGTTTTTATTCCTCTTTATCATTAATTGGTCAAACAATTTGGCCTTTTTTTTTTTTTTTTTTTTTTTTTCCAAATCAAACATAAGTTTCATTGATAATAAAAGCATTGCAATTTTCAATATAAACTAATACAGTTTGACAATAGGTGACCAATGAGAGAGAATAGAAAATACTAATACATAAAATGAAGTGATTCCACCAACTGAAAAGATAAAAAACCCTTATTTATTCCTCATGAAATACCCCCACACTTACAAATGAAATTTATTAATAAAAGTACAAACTAATTGATTAAAAGCAGCACAATTAGAAATTCAAACTCCCCTAATAAAAAAAAAAAAAAAAAAAATTCAAACTGACCCAATCTCAACCTTAACCTCAACCTCTTGAAGTGTGGTCTCAATAATTAATAAAGAATGAATATATGATATAGACATAAGTAGAATTGAACTAAAATTTACAATATTCAAATTAATAAAATAAAAAATAAAAATTTCAACTCCCACCTCCAGTCCTGAGCCCACTAATCGAAATTGGTACCGAAGATTTACACCATCTGATATTCAACTTGAAGATAGATGTAGGAACCTAGGAGATACAAAAGAACAAATTATCAAATATAGAAACAAAAGCTAATTAATGCTTTTAAATATTTAAAATATGCAAATACAGTGGTGAAATATTTTAAAGAATAGACTTACTTGAATATTTTCTTGCACCTCCTTTGATCCTTGGTTATTAGAGTTATTTCTTTAGTTTTTCTTCTGTTTTTACTCTCCTTAGGATAGGTAGGTTTGCTAACTTAGTAGATACTCCCAAGAAAAGTAAGTCCTTTAAAGCCAAATATGGAATTCCCCCTGATGTCTCTATAGAACACTATGAAGTGGGGGAACAATACATGAAAAGGCCGACAGGGGCTGTGGCCATTCCGATGATTGACTTCATAGAAGGTGGAATGAGGATTCCCATAGATAAGGTCATGAGGGATTTTTTGTTATTCTTTAGGATTTGTCCTACCCAATGTTCCCCTAACCTTTTCAAAGTAGTTAATAGCGTAGTTTGGCTAAACAAAAAGATGGGTATCAACCTTACCCACCACTGCATTAACTGGGTATATAACTGTCATGACAGCTTTGGCTATGGCTACTACCTTCGAACTAGGTTCCCTTCCACCAGGTTGACATCTTGTCTTCCTAAAACTAACAAATGCCTGAACGAGGACTATCTAATAATCTCAGGGAATTGGCACAATGGACTTCATTGTCCCATCCGAGATGGAGCGCTAGGTAGGGGAAAAGAGTCTAGGGGTGTGATCTTTCTTTTATAGTGTAGAGTTTTTCTTTGAATTTTCTGCAACTTAGCACTTAATAGACGCTATTTCTCTATTCTCTTTCATGAAGTTTATTTTTTCGATCATGGCTGTGTCATTTATGCTCGGGGAAAAATCCACAATTCTCATGCTCGACAAGCCAACTTCCACGGGTATTACTGCTTCTATTCCAAAAGTCATGGAAGAGAGGATTTCCCCTGTGGACCTCCTATGTTTGGTCCGGTAAGCCCATAACACATGGGATAACTCTTCGGCCCACTTCCCTTTAGCACTATCCAACCTCTTCTTCAATTCGTTGACAATAGCTTTGTTTGTGGCTTTGGTCTGACCATTGCTCTGAGGATATGCTGGTGACGAATACATGTTTTTAATTCTGAGGCCACTGCAGTTCTTTTTCTGTATGTCTTACTGTCGAATTGTAGTCCGTTATCTGAGACTAGGGCTTTCAGTACCTTGAACCTAGTGACAATGTTCTTCCGAACGAATTTCTTTACATCGACATCTTGGATGTTTGCCAAAGCCTTGGCTTCTACCCATTTGGTAAAATAATCAAACGCTACTATAACAAACCTCTTGTTACCCGTGGCTTAGGGGAATGGGCCCATAATATTTAGCCCCCACTAAGCGAAAGGCCATGGAATAGAGATTGGATTAAGATTCCCTTCGAGCTAATGGATGTTCGGTGCATGCCTCTAGCATTGGTTACACTTCTTAACATATTCCGCGGAATTTCTTTGCATACTCGGCCACCAAAAGCCTTATGTCATCGCTTAATGGGCCAACGACCGACCACCAGTGTGACTCCCACAAACCCTTTCATGCAATAAGTAAGGCCCTCCAAAAGATCGTCAGTATAGTCCTTTCTCAACTGATAGACAAAACCTAGCTGATTTTCTTCGTATCTTCTCGACTTCCTTCTTTTCACTCAGGAGTGTTTTGTTAGAGATGAATGAGATAATCAGGTCCATTCAACTCGAACAGGCAATCAAGGTTACAGCTATGCAGCATGGATGATCTATGCTCTGGCGCTCCAACGACTCTACTGAGATAATCCGAGGTATACAATCTCCCATGGATGAAGCTAGAGTGGCCAAGGAATCTGCATGACTGTTACTCCCTCTTGAAATTTGAGATACCTTTCCGACCCCAAACTCGCTTGTAGTAACAGTACTAGCTTCAAGTATTCTACCATTCTGGGGTCCCTCACTTCAAAACTCCCTTCAACTTGGCTCACCACCAATCATGAATCAAAGTAAGCCTCTAACTCCATGACACCTAGCTTCATGGTTGCTCGGAGTCCGACCACCAGTGCTTTGTATTCAGCTTCATTGTTGGAGGTCGGGAAACCCAGCCTAAGTGAACATTCTAGTTGTATACCTTCGAGAGATTCCAACACGATTCCTATCCTAGCCCCGTCCACATATACCTTCCATGGCCAAACTGTAACATGACAGACCCTATGTTCATTTCCATTTGGAGGGGTGAGTTCCTCTATAAAGTCGGCCAATACCTGCCCTTTGATAGTGTTTCTCGGCTTGTACCTAACATCGAAAGATCCCAACCTTGTCCCCCACTTGGCTATTCTTCTCGTGAAATATAATCTCCTCAACAAAGCTTGTAGGAGGTGCTCTATTAAAACATATATAGTGTGAGCTTGGAAGTAGTGGGATAGCTTTCTTATGGCATGCACCAAGGCTAGTGACACAAAGGCAAATATCGAGTTTATGAATCTACTAGGGTCTTGCTAACGTAATACATAGGCCTCTACACCCTGTCTTGGATCCTTATCAACACCGCACTTACCGCATGCTTGAACACCGCTAGGTACATTTATAAGTCTTCATCGAGTTCTAGGCTAGACAGGATAGGAGGGTGGGCCTGATAGAGCTTCAACCTCTGGAAAGCACCGTCACATTCTTCGGTCCATTGGAACCTTTTCCACTTCTTGAGCGACTACAAGAATGGTTTGCATTTGTCAACTGATTTGGATACAAATCGATTCAAGGCTTCTATCATCCCTGTAAGTTTCCGCACTTCCTTAGGATTGCTCGGTGGATTGAGCTATTGAATTTCCCTAATTTGATTAGGGTTGACCTTGATCCCTCGGCATGTTATCAGATACCCAAGGAACTTTCTAGACCCTACCCCAAATGCACACTTAGAAGCATTGGTGCATAACTTGTGATGCCTCAATATCTCAAACACTCCAGCTGAGTTTGGGATGTGTTCTTCGAGCTTCTTACTCTTAACCACCATATCGTCAATGTACACTTCCACAGTCTTGCCGATTTGTTCTCTAAACATCCTCGTAACCATCCGTTGATAAGTCGCCCCAACATTCTTCAAGCCAAAGGACAAAACTGTATAATGGTAGTTGCCTTCGGAGGAGATGAAAGATGTTTTCTCTTGGTTTTTCAGTGCCAGGGCAATTTGGTAATATCCTTGGAAATCATCCAAAAAGCTCATCCTCAGGTGACCATAAGTGGCATCCACCAGCTAGTCTATCTTCGAGATGAGAAATGGGTCTTTGGGACATGCTCAGTTAAGGTCAGTAAAGTCAACACAAACTCTCAATTTCTTGTTTTTCTTCTTCACCACCATGGAGTTATCTAATTAGTTGGGAAAGAACACCTCTTTAATAGCCCCAGCCTACTTCAACTTCTCCACTTCCTCTTTCACAGCTTCCACGTGGTGCTTGACAGATCACCTCGACTTTTGCTTCTTGGGTGGAAATAGGGGATCCACATTCAATTTGTGCATTGTGAATTCTAGATCTACGCTAGGCACTTTGTATAGGCTCCAAGAAAAAACATCCAAATTTTGGACTAGTGATAATAGCATCTTCACTATCTAGAAATACCTATCCTCGTAAGGCAAAATACAAACCTTAATTACTTTCTTGGCAATGTCAGCCCCATTAGATTCCTTAGGGCACTATAATTGTTATAACGAACTCGACTTTGCTTACTCCTTCTGTTTGATCTTAGGATTGATCATAGCCACCAAGCACTGATAGGCTGCTTTTTAGTCCCTCTTTACCCCCGCAATTCTCAACTCAGTGGGAAATTTCACCTTCACATGTAGTGTGGACGGCATAGTGCCCATAACATGGATCCAAGGTCTTGCCAAGATCGCTGTGTACAGTGAGAATGCATTCATTACTATAAAATTCTCCATCACCTCTTTTCTCTCGATTACCACTGGGAGCGTGATCTTCCCATCTAGCATTACGATTTTTCTGTCAAACCCCATAAGAGGAGTGTTGTACTTCATGAGATTCTTAGCTTCCAAACCCAAACCTTTATATAGATTTAGGTACATTATCTCTACCCCACTCTCCTAATCAATCATCACCCTTTTCACGAGGAAACCCCCAATTCTGAGGGTCATAACCAATGTGTCATCATGCGACTAGGTGGTCCCCCCTAGATCGTCATCATCAAAGGCTATTTTCTCTTTGATCAACCTAGGCCTCTTCTCGAGATGATCTATTGTCTCCAGCTCTTGTTGGGGGTGATGCTCAAAATCCCCCCTCCAACAACTGATGCTCACTCCAATGGATGTTGCATGAATAACCTCAATGATCCCGAGGGGGGGAAAGCAAGGCACCTCCTCAACTTCCTGACGTCTGTTCGACGGTGCCCCCCTTGGCCAACCACATACTCTCTCAGATGCCCAGTTCTGACAAGCTGCTCTAGGTAATCTTTGAACATCTTACATTTCTCAGTGGTGTGCCCCTTGTTTTGGTAATACATATAATACAAACTCTAGTTCCTTCTGGCTGGATCCTCGCCCATCTTTTCGGGCCATCGAAAATAAGATTCGTGCTTTTTTCTCTCCAAATTTTATGTACTGGTTCTTTGAATGCCATGTTTACCCCCTCAGGTCGACCATCGAGGTTTTGTCCCCTTGGTTTTCGTCAGGGTCTTAGCTGAAAACCCCCCAAACTGGTGCTTCTTCTAGTATTGTGAAGCAGCAGGAACCTTTCCCTTACCCTATAATCGGTCATCCTTTAGCCTCTTATGCTCTTCAATCTATCTCATTAATTGGTACATGTTTTCAGAAGGCCTCATAGTCAAGGACTCTCTCAACTCGGATTTTTGGGGAAGCCCTAGCCTGAAGGTACTAGAGGCCACCTACTTGTTGCCTTCTCCAATCTCATTGTACAACTCCCAATATCAGTCTGCATACGATTGGAGAGTCTCCTTGCTTCCTATCTTCATAGATAACAGGACATCAATGGGCTATGGGACTCAGTTGCATGTCACAAAGCGTGCTCAAAATGCTTGGATCAATTCCCCAAAGCTGTGAATGGACCCCTTCTTTAGGGTGTTAAACCACCTCATTGTCGTGGGCCTAAGGCCGAAAGGGAACACTTTACACAAAAGACCATCATTTGAGTGAAATGGCTTACATGCTTAACTAGATCAGTCTTGCCATCGTAGCATGTGAACGGTGGGTGAGTAAAGTGCCTTGGCATCTCAGTGCGCTCTATTTCCTTGTAGAAGGATGATCGGGCTACTCTTTTGAGCACTCGACTCAAGATGTCCAAGGCAGCGCTGGGATGTCCGCATCTTTCCCTCTTCGACGATAATGAACTACGACCTCTAGACTCATTTGATCTATCCTTTGACAGCCGAGAATGTCCTTGGTGGGATGATCCCCTAGTGTGCCCAGTCATGGAGTCATTCCCATGGGATGTCTCCTTGAGAATCCTTCTTTGGCGCCTACCCATCATCTCAAACTCTAACTCTTTGGTTTGCCTCCGCAAGCTCTCCATCTCACAGTCTTAGTTACTGTAAGATGAGGCCTTAGGCTCATAAGACACGGTTCGCTCTCCTCTGGACAATGTTGCATGTAAATCTACCCGAGTCTCATGCTCATCCTGACTACAACGCTCCCTCTTGCGCTCTTACTCAATCAGCCTTTAGGCTCGAGATGACCCCCTTGATCGATTTCCTCCAGGCCCCGCCGATTCCTCATTTGCATGTGGATTCTCCATCTTACAAACCCTTTCACCAACTCTAAACCTTCAGTGAAATAGGATTCCCCACAGACTGCACCAATTGTGGTAGCTCAACCCAAAAATATGAGGGCTTTGGGTTGAGGGCCCAGTTTACTTGTATTCTAGGTTGGGTTTGTCCCACAATGGGAGGCCTAAGAAATGGTGTTACAGGTTTTTGATGGAGTTTAAGAGAGGTTTAAGCCCATAACTCTATTAATCTTGGACTAGTCGAGAAGATGACTGTGTTGCCAACCCCCTTTTCTAGAATCCAAACAGGATTTCTTAATCCCCAAATATGTCTTTCCTCACTACTCTCGTCTTTCTCTCTCCCAATTTTTCCCACCCCTTTCTCACACCCTTCTTCCCCCTTTTATAGCCTTCCTTTAGTGAGGTGGTCTTCCCCAAGCAGGTGGGTCCTTCTTTGCTCTATATTTCTAACTAGATGGGACCCACTGCACATTCCTAAGATAACATCCTTGGAACTTGTACCATACGCCGAGACATGCTCGGCAGACGGATTACCCCAAGGCATTACGTTTCGTCCACGGTTATTCTTGGTACCATTCCCCGAGTCGTCACATGCTTGGTAATGTTCAATTTAGTGTCAAGATTGGCCAGGTCAGCTTTAGGGAGCAAGCCATAGTCTTGGGTTGTGCTTTTGTTTATAATCCGTACATATGATATAAACATAATTGAACAACAATTTACAATATCTTTAAATTAATAAAATAACTAAATAAATAAATAAAAATTTCAACTCCAACCTTCCCTAGGAAATCGGTACCCAAGACTTAAACCATTTGATATTCAATTTGAAGTTAGATGCCAGAACCTTCCTATTAAAAAAAAAAAATGTAGGAACTTAAGAGATCCAAAAGATTAAATTATCAAGGGAAATGCTAACAGATGGTCTTAGGGCAATGATTAACAATCCATTTAAAAAAAATTATGGAAAAAAAAAGTAATTAATATCTTGACGACTTTTTTCATTTTTCATAAAAGTGTTGTCAAACCTTTCCTAAAATTGATTGTTGACCATTACCCTAAGAGCACCCGTTAGCATGATCCAATTATCAAATATAGAAACAAATGCTAATTAATGCTTTTAAATATTTAAAATACTCAAAATAAAGTGATGAAATATTTTAAAACATAAACTTACTTGAAAATTACAATTGAATATATTCTTTAGGAAACTTGTTGACTTCGAGAGCTTCTACAAGAGGAGTTTACAATTGAAGGTGATAAAGAAATACAAATAGGGAGGATTGCAAATGAGAAATAATACAAAGAAGGCTTTTCTTTACTCTCTCTTCACTTGAGAATGAGTAAACTTTTCTTTCTTCTTAGCTAAATAGAGAAGAGAACGAGTAGACTTCTACAGACTTGAAGGCCTTATTTGGATTTTGGTGAGTTGAGTTAACAAATTTGAGTTTTGTTAACTCATAACCCAAAATCGGTGGGGCCCACAAGTAGTGACATTGTTTGGATGATTTTCAAGTAGTTCACTTAGTTAACAAATCTCACTTTTTTGAGATATGGGTTAACAAATTCAGAAACAGAAATAACATGTTTTCAAGTTATGGATTATGTTGACTCAATAGCAATTTTCGTAAATTTTCAGCACCAACAGGTCCCACAGTAATGTGTAGTCCCATCCCTACAGGCTGAAGCTCCAACGGATCCTTTATTTCATTAGTTTCCCAACCACCCACGCCACTTGCACTTCATCACTTTCCCTTTTCCTTCTCCCAAACCCACAGCACAAGCACAATTGAAATAAGCTCCAGTTCCACCGATCAGCACAAGGCCCAACTTCAAGTCAGCTCCGTTCATCGATTCCATTTTCCGATGAGACCCAAATGCTCCCTCTCCATCTGTTTACATTAGACATGGCAAAACGGGCGGGTCGAGTCGGGTTCGGGTCGGGTCAATCGGGTCACGGGTCAAAAACGGGTCATTTTAAGCAGGTTGAAAACGGGTTCGGGTCAATCAGGTTGCGGGTCGGTCGGGTTGGGTCGAGTTGACCCGTATTTTTCACATGAAATTTTTTATTTTTTAATTTTTTTATAAAGAAAACAATATGTATTTGCCATTTGGATAGTTATACAACATATTACTTGATGTAAAATGCATTATTTTGAATTCACTACTTATATCAAGAATAAACTCAGTTAAACTTATTAATACTTATTCAATAATTTTAAAATTATACAAATCCTAACATTGCTATCTAAAACAAAACAACATAAAGATAAGTAAAACAAATATACAAGTTTTATTTTTACACAATATCAACATTCCAACCAAAAAAAATTACAAATGACTTATTGGATAACTCATTTGATAAAGAATAAAAACATATAAGAAAGTTACAATTTTAAAAATTAATTTTATAATCTATTATCAATTGTGGTTGACACTCTATTTCAATTTGAGATATACATTAAAGTTTGATTGCTTACTTATTTATAGCTAGTCTCTTTTATGAAGATCATATCATTGTTAAGCAGCACACACTCTAGGAAATATCATAATTTATTTTGAAAAGCTGTTTATTTTGAACATAAATTGTTAAAAAATAGATCTAAGCATTCATAATTTATGCTAATTTGGTACTTTGGCTTTACTATTTTCACACTTGTGAATGTGTCTCACACATATCTATAATTTTAAATCTGTTTTTAACTTTACTGTAACCAGATTATCTTGGCATGTACTTTGCTATTTGATATCTAAAAATCTTTACTCATTACAGAATGCTCAACCATTTATTTTTCAATTAATTTGCATGTAGTTATGTAAATGTATCAATTGTTTGCTTAAAGCTCACAATAAACAATTAAACCAATATTGTCTTAATTTCACTATTTTTTTTACCAAAAAAAAAAGTTTTAAAAAAATGGTTCGGGTTCAGGTCGGGTCGGGTTGACCCGCAAAAAACATGGGTCGGGTCACGGGTCAACCCGTTTTTGCTTCGGGTCAAAAAAATCGGGTTCGGGTTGGGTATTTTTCGGGTCGGGTCGGGTCGGGTCAGAAAATTCTGACCCGTTTTGCCATGTCTAGTTTACATGCCCGAAGCTGCTAGGTTTTTTTTTGATATTTTTTTCCCATGTTTCTCCATTTTTTGCGTTGTGTTTACTGAGACCTTGGCTCACTTGGTTGTGAATACTTGTTTATTTATGCCTCTTTTTTTACTCTCTACTCAAGTATAGCTTTTATGGCTTTGTTTTTGTTTTTGATTTTGTTTTTTTATTTTAGAAGTTTCTATGTCTTGTTCCTTTGTTCCGACCATGGTTTTATGAACAATGTCTACTTTGCTCTGCTATTAGCTTGGGGAAAAAAAAAATTATATGTACCGAAACTCTACCAAACACCATCACAGATTCCTTGAGGTTTAGATTTAGTTTTTTTAATCATCATTTTTTAAGAAAACTAATCACCTTCTCATGTTGTGGGTTCCCGTATACCGAAACTAAAAACGTCTTGTTTGTTTAAAAAAATTAGTACTAACCCATGGAGCTTCAAGTCTTTGCACTACTATAATTTATGGCTAAACAGAGAAATGTAGAACCAAAAAACTAAAGCAAAGAACTTTGTACTAACCTTTCGGAAACAAAAAATCTTGCAACAAAAAATCCGTAATAAATGTATTCAACACCATGCCAGATTTTGGGAAATTTATAACATTTATTTCCTAAAATTGCATATTAAATGGGGGACAAATTGACATACAGTGGTGCCCTTACCTTCAGAGATTTACTGGGATTTACCCATCGCCGATCAGCCTTTAGGAGCAAAGGAGGGATGGTGGATGTTTGGGTTCAGTTTTAGGGGCAAAGGTGTTGCAGAGGATGGAACTGTAGCGTCCTCTTCGAGGTGTAGTGGCGCTTGGGTTCAAGGATGAGGAAGGAGGATGATGTCGTGGTAAGGTGGGGTTGGTGGCGGCGCAAGTGGGCAAGGATGGAGGAGTTGATGCTTCGGTGGTCAAAGGCTTTGGGGTTTGAGAGGTGCAGATAACAGAGGAGTTGAGAGGAGAAAATGGAGAGAGAAGCTGATGAGATTTTTTGTGGGAAGGGTGTGAAGAGGAGAGAGAGGTATTACACACGGGTAGGGCTTGGCCATTGTAGAACATAGCAGTGCAATCAATGCTACGTGGGACCCAGATAGTGACAGAAAGTTGGGATTTAAATTTGAGATAACTATGAGAACAAGCTGCCAAACTAGCATATGAGTGACTTTTGGGTTTTATTGAGTTAGAGTTGTGAGATATTGGGATATGAATTTGAGTGAGGTGATTTGAGTTATGGATATTGGGATATGAGTTATTGACAAGCCAAACAGGGCCGAAATAGCCCTTTGTTGACCACTTCTTTCTTCTTTTAGTTTTCACTTGGCTTTTTCCTCGCGCTTTCTTATTATTTAATTTCCCAAATAGATTGTCATGGACGGAAGAATCTTCACTTTTTGAACTTCATTATTTTTGCTGATTGCTTGCCTGCCTTTTGTGTCACACAGCTTCTTTTATATTATTTTTTAGATTAGTGCTTCACATTTTTACATTTATTTAGGAAAAAGCTAACAGCCAACTTGCTTTACCATTTCTATTATCTATTAACTCTATAAAAATAGCCTATGCGCTCAACTACAGTGATTTTGGTTTATTCAACCAAAATTTTCACTTGCTTTTTTTTTTTTTTTTAATATCGTCTGAAGAGTCTGAACTCGCTTTTTTTTTTTTTTTTTTTTTTGTCTCCATATTAGCTGTTAAAATATTGTCACAACAAATTGTCACAATATTTTCACAATTTTTAAGGTGTTAATTTTTTATAAGCTAAAAAATATATATATATATATATATATATATCATACTGAAATCAATCACAACTAAAAATAAATATATTGTGAAAAAAAAGTTCGACATTCACGACATTTTTCACAACACTTTTTCTGTTCAATGTGTAAAGCAACAGTAGCAAAACTACAATGATTTTGGTTTATCCAACCAAACTGTTTCACTCACTTTTTTTTTTTTTTTCCCTCTTATCTTCTACGTATAAAAAGCGCCAATGCGCTCTAGCTATGGCTACCGTGATTTGCTACAGTGCATTTGGTTTGTTCAACCCGCACAGTTCATTGGCCTTTCTTTTTTTTTTTTTTTTTTTTTTTTTTTTGCTTTTTATTTTTTTATTTCTTTTAAATATTTATTATTTAAATGTGCATATACAGTTACCGTCTTAACAAATTCTTATAATATTTTCACAATTATTTGACAATTTACACTGTTCATTGGCCTTTTTTTTTTTTTTTTTTCCACAGTACACCCAGTTTTGCTTGTGCTTTTTTTGTCTCTTCTTTTAAATATTTATATATGCATATATAGTTACATAGACACATTACATTCTTACAATATTGTCACAATTATTAAAGTGTCAATTTTTTAAAGATCAAAATAAAATAATAAAATAAGAAACTAAGAATTACTACCATCTAAAACTCAAAATACATTAAGAAAATTTTTGGGATGTTAATTTTTTTTTTTTTTTTTTTTTTTTGAGAAAACTAGGATGTTAAAATTTAGTGGGAATATTTTAGACATTACACAATAAATATTTTAAGAATCATAAGCTTTCATTACGATTTAACGGAAAGAATAATAATATGATATATTTGCTATTTTCAAAAATATTAAGGAAAAAATTGCTTGATTTTAAAGTTCAAAGAGTAATGCTATGTTCACAACATTTTCACAATAATTTCACAACAAATTTTATGTAGCAAACACAATAAATATTTTAAAAATCGTAAGCTTTCATTACGGTTTAACTAAGAGAATAATAATATTATATATTTGATATTTTCCAAAATATTAAGGAAAAAAATTGCTTGATTTTAAAGTTTTAGAAGTAGTGCTATGTCCACAACATTTTCATAGTAATTTCATAAAAAAATTTATGTGGCAAGAAATTTTTTATGGATAAAAAAGTGATATTAGTAATGGGTTTAGTTTAAAACCAACAACAACTTGTCATTTAGAAACTGTTCTAAAAATGCTAGGGATGTAGTACTTCTCTCAAATAAAATAAAAAATATCTATTCGGATCCTAAAAATGAAGGTATTGTGAAAATGTTGTGATATTTTGTTGTATTCTTAGACTTCTTTTTTACTATAGTCAAATTGGGTGAGCCAAAATTCACAGTTTCACACAATTTTCTTGTGTTGTCTTTTTGTTTGTTTTTTTTTTAATGCATAATTTTAAAACCTGTAATAATTTTCATCTAAAATTTGTTGTAAAAATGTTGTGGACGTAAAAAATAAAATAATAAAATATCAAACTAAAACCTACCACAGTTAAAAATAAAAAATATTGCAAAAATGTTGTGACATTTTGTTGTGTTCCTAGGCTTCTTTTTTTGTTTAGTCAAATTTGGTGTGCCAAAATTCATTGTTTTAGGCACAATTTTCTTCAATTGGCTTTTTATTTGTTTTTTTTTTTTAAAAAAAAAAATGCACGGTTAAAAGTGGTTAGCCTAATTTAAAACCAGTAATAATTAACCACCTGGGATTTATTATGAAAATGTTGTAGACATAACATTTCTCTAAAATAAAATAATAAAATATCATACTAGAACCCACCATAGCTAGAAATAAAAGGTATTGTAAAAATATTGTGACATTTTGTTGTGTTTTTAGACTTCTTTTTTGGTTTAGTCAATTTGTTGAACCAAAATTCATTGTTTTATGCATGGTTTTTTTAGGTTGATTTTTTTTTAACACATTGTTTCAAGTTTTTTTTTTTTTTTTTTTTTTAAAAAAAAAAAAAATTTTTTTTTTTTTTAATTAAAAAAAAAAAAACACATTGTTTTACATAAATACACACACACAAATTGACGAAGTAGCACTTTTGTAATACCCCCACATACTTTTATTTGAGGTTGTTATTAAGTTTTCTTTTAAATATAACTGATGGGCCATAGGTATTCTTTTTATTAATAACTGTAGCCCGCTACCCCATTAAGCACACATCTCTAATATGAACTATAGGGTAGAGGAAGAGATAATCAGGGTTTTCATAGAAAGGGTTTTATCAAAGAGGCTAAGAGGTGTTTTTCCTTGGAGTTTAGAGCACATACAATTGAAGAGGCAATCAAATTGTTTAAGGTATGATTTCTCACCATTAGAAACAAAGAATTAGGAAGTTAGAATTTTATCATGGAAAACTTTAGTGATGGTAGATTGTTAAATAGGTAGTTTCTTAGATTACGATTTACACTATTTCAATTACTCAGAATCCTAGGTTGCCACTGTTCAGATTCTAGAACAAAAGCCGAAATTATTAAATCCATGAATAAGGCTTGCATCGTTTTCGTAGGACTATAAGAGCTTTTGGGCGGTTGATCTATACCGTAATGTTAGTTCTAATTTGCTGGACATTTTGCACTCGACCCCACACATGTTTCACTACCTAGCTCTCATTTTGTCAAAGTCCTATTTTCTCTTATTGATAGCTTTGATAGTCTATGCCTAGGTGTTGACTATTCCCTAACACAATGAACCATTTAGGTTCAACACGTCTAGAAAAAGAAAAAGGGTTCAACACGTCTACAATTTCTTAAAAGGATAATGACAGATTTGATATTTCATACCAAAATTCTTATATTAAATCCGTAGGGTCAATGAATGTTAAAGTTATGAACATAATCATATTGGTTTTGGCCCACCATTTGCATTGGGGTTATATATTAAATCTTGAAGTGTTGGCTACTGCATTCCTCATGGTAATATGAGATTCGATTAATGCAAGGATGTATTATTGATTAGAATACCATTGGTTAGAGAAACATTAATTCGGTGTTGAAAGTGTTATTAGTTCAGCAAAGTATAATTCTAGTGAGTCTATTTGTATAGTTCTATAAGCTTTATATTTTGTAGTGGATATTAAGTATATTTTCATGATTGATTATAGGTCCTATTTAAGAGTGTTTTGAGGCTCCTTGGAGGTTGTTTTGGCTGGACTTTCAGAGTGATTCAAGTGCTATAAGTAATTATGCATAATATGTATAAGTTTTGTTCTTTAGGTTCTTAGAAGTTAAAGATTTTCAAAATTTATATTCTTAAACTTACATTGTTAAAAGTTTATCAAAAAGCATTTTTACACTATTGAAAGAGAAATTTCGACTTTTAAATAATGTTTTAAAGAGAAACTTTGAATTCTAAATAACGTTTTGAATGTCCAAATCTCATTTAAAAGATGAGTTCTAAACTAAACTATTTTCATAAACTAATTGAGTTTCAAAGTAAGTTTTCTAAAAAGGTTCTTGTTCTTTAAATTTGTGTAAAACCAAGTGATTTCAAAGTCATATTCCTATTTTCCAAATGGTATTTAAAATGTTTCTTTTAGCAAATTGAATTTCAGATTTACTCAAGAATTGTAAAATATTTATATAATTCCTTGGTTCTATTTGTTCCCTAAGGGAGTCAAGCATCCTTTGATTTATGTTTCAATTTGATATTGTGATATTCGATATGCCTTTATTGTTGGAATAATTGTTAATCTTAAGAAAATTATTCTATGTTGTATAAACTTTGCTTTTTGTGATATGAGACTCAAAATAAGTTTTTTTAGAATTGATCAGGTATATGTGTAAGCCCCCTCACAGGGTTGTTGTGAGAATAAGTGTTGATTCCTCACCAGCAGGGGTTAGATGTTGGTATCTGCTCACAGGATTGTATTTGAGAATATGTGATTTGTATATATGACGCTGTGCTCTGATCAATTACCTGTATGTGTTTTCGAATAACTTTAAGATTTGATTATATATGTATTAAGTGGTTCTTTATATGTATGGAAAACTATATTGGATATTTTGAGTGAAATTGTGAAATCAAACTCGTGCTTTGCTTAACTCTATTCCACTGTGTATTCTGTATAATTACTTACTAGATGTGTGGCTCACCCCATCAATTACTATTTTCAGATTAAAGTGTAGTTTGGAATATAGAACCTTTGGATCGCTTCGTAAGGTGTAAGGTAGAGCGTGGAAATTGTAGGCGACTTCAATATTACTTGAAGACTTATAGAATTTTAGTTACCTTTATTTTGTAATTCATGTTTTATATAGTGGAGATTGTGGGTCCGAGAGGTCTGCAATCCGGCCCAAACTCTATCTGGGCCCAGGGCCCGTGCCGAGGAGGTATCTTGCCAAGGACGAATGATCAATGGCCGGGGTAGCAAGGGGAACGGCTGAGAAACTACCCTGTCCTCGGCATTCCAGAGTTTCAATGGGAAGACCAACATCATGGTGGAGGCAATCCCCAAACAGCCCCCTCAAGGGGATGTGAACGGAATTGGGCCCACAGGGAAGCAGGGTGTGAAATTGGACCAAGGAAAATGCGTCCCCTCTTCAGTAAATGCACCTGCCAATACCCAGAGCTGATTAATGAGAAAAGACGTTTGGACGGTGTAAACTTCGATCCATGCAACTAATAGAAAGTTAGACGGGACGGTTGATGGGATGGATACAGAAATAAGCTCCTGCTTGACCTACAAGTGGAGGGCCAGGATCAACCAAGACGGACTATATAATAAAAAGGTAGGTGCACCAAGAGAGAGGCTGGAAAAAATGGCCAAAAACCAGAGCCTCCCAGCCGCCCTCCAGGAGAAAGATTCCAGGGGTGAAGAAAACTTAACCACGAAAAACCCACCACCTGGTGACTAAGGCCTAGCCTTTCAAGCCCACGCTCTACAAATGATATTGTTTGGGCCTTTTTACGTGCGAACCCAACACTGCTACAGTTCGTTACAAATCGTGTCCTTACAATTGGCGCCGTCTGTGGGAAGGCTTGTGTGTTGGCATAGGCGGTGGGTTGAGAGAGTTCCCTTGTCATTTGACAACTGGTTATAGAGTTTTAGAGTAAAGTTCCGCTAGAGGCTATGCTTCTTGACTAAGGGCTACGCTTGGTAGCGTTAATCGCGCGGATAATTCTAGGGGCTTGGCCGAGGAGCTAACTCCCCTAAAGTCAAGGTCCAGCGCCAAAGGAAAACTAGGTTTTGGACAGAACCAAGGCATTGCATGGTCCACGGACTCAAGCCTATGGGAAAACCAACTACCTGGATGAGGAAAACTAGGTTTTGGACAGAACCAAGGTTTTGGACAGAACCAAGGCATTGGGGGAAACCAAACTACCTGGATGAGGAAAACTAGGTTTTGGACAGAACCAAGGCATTGCATAGTCCACGGACTCAAGCCTATGGGGAAACCAACTACCTGGATGTGGAAAACTAGGTTTTGGACAGAACCAAGGCATTGCATAGTCCTCGGACTCAAGCCTATGGGGAAACCAACTACCTGGATGAGGAAAACTAGGTTTTGGACAGAACCAAGGCATTGCATGGTCCACGACTCAAGCCTATGGGAAACCAACTACCTGGATGAGGAAAACTAAGTTTTGGACAGAACTAGGGCATTGCATAGTCCTCGGACTAAATTCTATGGGGAAACCAACTACCTGGTTGAGGAAAACTAAGTTTTGGACAGAACGAGGGCATTGCATGGTCCCCGGACTCAAGCCTATGGGGAAACCAACTACTTGGATGAGGAAAACTAGGTTTTGGACGGAACCGGGGCATTGCATAGTCCACGGACTCAAGCCTATGGGAAAACCAACTACCTGGATGAGGAAAATAGGTTTAGGACAGAACCAAGGCATTGCATGGTCCACGGACTCAAGCCTATGGGAAAACCAACTACCTGGATTGAGGAAAACTAGGTTTTGGACAGAACCAAGGCATTGCATGGTCCAGGACTCAAGCCTCTAGGGAAAACCAACTACCTGGATGAGGAAAACTAGGTTTTGGACAGAACCAAGGCATTGCATGGTCCACGGACTCAAGCCAATGGGAGAAACCAACTACCTGGATGAGGAAAACTAGGTTTTGGACAGAACCAAGGCATTGCATGGTCCTCGGACCAAGCCTCTGGGGAAACCAACTACCTGGACGAGGAAAACTAGGTTTTGGACAGAACCAAGGCATTGCATGGTCCACGGACTCAAGCCTATGGGGAAACCAACTACCTGGATGAGGAAAACTAGGTTTTGGACAGAACCAAGGCATTGCATGGTCCACGGACTCAAGCCATGGGAAAACCAACTACCTGGACGAGGAAAACTAGGTTTTGGACAGAACCAAGGCATTGCATGGTCCACGGACTCAAGCCTATGGGAAAACCAGCTACCTGGATGAGGAAAACTAGGTTTTGGACAGAACCAAGGCATTGCATGGTCCTCGGACTCAAGCCTATGGGAAAACCAACTACCTGGATGAGGAAAACTAGGTTTTGGACAGAACCAAGGCATTGCATGGTCCTCGGACTCAAGCCTATGGGAAAACCAACTACTTGGATGAGAAAATTGGGCACTAAGCAAGACTTAGCTACTATGCGTGACGTCGAAAATGGTGCCTATATCTTCATTAAACGAGGGTTAGAAATGAGTCTAAAGCCTCTGCGGGTGCAAATAAGTTAGGGTTTGGGGAACATGATGATAAATGTATTGCATGCATAGATATTCGTACATGATAAAATGAAACAGCGCAGAATTCATAAACAAATATTGCGTATCAACGAGGGCAGTTAACGATGTAACCAGAAGGAAAAAGGATAAACAAGATTTCATATATACATGTTCAAATGCTTGCAAATCATCAATAAATTAGGAGGTTTTTGAAATAAAAGGAAACAAGTTAATCGTTAAAATAGAAATGAATACAAAAGCCTAGCCAAGATCTCTACTTTTCTGCTTTTTTGTCGGTCACGTCCTGAGAGGAAGGAACAGGATCAGCTTCGATGCCCGGGAGGATGGTCCCTTCTGGGGAAGGCTGAACAGGGCCAGCGCTGGTACTCCGAGGGACCACAGCAAGGGGAATGGCCTGTGGCGGCTGTGCAAGTGTGGCTGGCTCCTCTATACTAGACACCTGAATGCCAACCACGGGCTCAGTAACCTCTTTAGGTGCCTCAGGACCCGTATGCTGGGATATCATTATCACATCCTGAAGTTCTCCTTCTTTGGGCGCCTTGCTAGAGGAACCGCTGGCCTATAAGTCTTCCGATGGGGTGATCTCTTCCTCGGGTTGATCACACGTAGCCGCGGAGCTGGTAGAAGTGGCCTCACGGATGGCCGCCGGGTAGAATATGCTCTCCGCCTTCCACAAATCAGATGAAGCATCCACCCCAGCTTGCTTCAATGCTTCTTCCCAAACCTGGGAGCAATAAAACCTACACACTCCAGGAATCTGCGCCTTAAGGGTGGCCTGGGTCTCGGCTACTCCCATGTTGTAACTGTCATCTTTGGCCGTATTCTTGGCAGCCTCTGCCTCATTCCTAGCAAACTCGGCCTCCTGCCTTGCCCTTTGGGCCTCATCTCGGGCATATTCTGCCACTCCCTTTTCATGCACAGCCGCGGCCAGCTGCTTGTTTAAATCCTCGATTAGGTCTTTGGCTATTCGTAACTGGTCCTCGGCTTCAAGTGCACGCTTTGTTTGGTCCTTGGCCTGTTTTTGGGCACTGGCGAGGCCCGCCGAGACGTTATCCCTCTCGCGGGTAGTTATTGTTAAGTCATCCTTGACTTTGGCAAGTTCATTTTCAGAAGCTTCGAGAGTCTTTGAGGCCGTTATGCTCTTCTTGCGTTCGTTCTCGGCCGCCTTACTCCTGTCATGCACTTCTTTCTCCATCCTATAGGTTGCCTGGAGAGCCTGTCAAGAAAGATGAGCGTGTAGTGAGTGACAAACCGGTGACAAGAGTTAATAAAGTGTTAGGTTTCAAGAAATCTTACCATGCCCAAGTATCTCTTAGTATTGAGAAAAACCTCCTGCATCCTCATTCTCCTCAGCTCATCCATGTCATTAGGGAGTAACATGGTTCTCCCTAATGCATCCGCCACGTAGCCACCCTCGCCGTCCCCAAGGTCCCTCAGAGAGGCCGTCTCCAGTAGTGGACCCCCGTGAAGCATTGGGGCAGGAAGCCAGGCACTCGGTAGGGACTGGGAATCAATTCCCTTTCCCTTGCCTTAAGAAGTTTGAACTTCGGTTCCTTTGCCCTTGCCTTGGTGTCCGATCTTCAGTTGTTTTGTGCGCGGAGTCTCATCCTTCTCCTTGGGAGGTTGGGATTTTCCCTCGTCCACAACTTCCTTGCCCTTGGGGCTCCTCTTTCTCTTGGAATCAGTACCTTCAGGTCGAGGAGGCCGAGTTGGTTGGGAGGAAGTGGGAAGTTCGGGGCGGGTGGATTGAGGCTGGGACTTGGTGGAGGATGACCTGGTTTGGATTGTAAGGGGCCGAGGTGGTGGAGGAGGAGCATCGGGTTGTGGTGTTTCCTGTGTATCCTTCCCTGGTGGGCCCTCGAGGAGTTGGAGAAGAGGGGTCAAGGGTATTCTCTTAACTCCCATCTCGGCTTGAGAAGAGGTGCCTATTGACGACAATTCCGCCTCAGACAAGGCTGGGTCACCTATGTCACCAGGAGGGTCCTCGGATTGACAGACTAGGTCAAATACCCCAAAACCTTCCTCGGGCTGATCTGGCTCGTCTTCGTCCTCTGCTACTAGGTGAGACGAGGAGGGGCCCACCTGTGGGATGTTCTCGGGGACAGCTGGCTCCTGGGAGATTAAGAATCCCGTCTCAACTACGGTAATTTTTGGAAGCCAAGGACGGCGGGCACTGATCATGTTCCTTGCGTCCCCAAATGACTTCTGAACAGGAGGGTACCCTAGTATTTTGTGAGCTGCTCGGACTTGGCCATCTCTGTCATTCACAAAAACCGCCGCTTGTAAAACGGTCTCCAAGTCCGCCCGATTGACTAAGTGAAAATGCCGTGTGTAGGCGTGTTCATCTACAAAAAAAGAAAACAACAAACATATATGCATGGTTAGCTATCGAACAACGTTAGATTAGAATGGCGTAAAGAGATATCCCCCTTCCATTCCCAGTACCCCACCTGGTTCTCCTTCTACTACGGGGCATGGATCGCCATCGTGCCATTCCCCAGAGACGATAAGGAAATCCTTGTTCAGTCCCTTGTTGGAGTCAGGGAGGCACTGGATCAACCGAACCCTTTCGTCCCTCGACCTCATGTAGTAGGTTTTCCCTTTCAATTTTTGGAGGTTGTAGCACCAGTTCACGTCATGATGGGTCAGTCTTAACCCCATCTTCTCATTCAAAGCGTCCACGCACCCCAGAATCCTAAAAACGTTGCCGGCACATTGGGTGGGGGCTAGACGGAAATGTCTGAGATAACCCCTCGTCACTGGCCCCATAGGGATTCTCATGCCTCCCTCAACAAAGGCGAGGATGGGAATTACTACCGCGCCCGTTCCCCTCTTATAGTGCCATTCCCCCATCTTACAGTGCTCCAGACTTACGTTGGGGGGAATCCTATAATCAACGATGAACTTATTCATCGCCTCTTCAGTATCGACTAACTTCCTCAATCTCAATTTAGTCATCTTTGTCATTTGCTAAAACAAACCTAACCCGCGACGGGAAAGAAAGGGAGCCAAAGAGAAATAAACTCAGAAAAGAAAAAGCACGAGTTAATGGAGGTAGGGAACTTACATAAAAGAAGAATTACGCTTCGGATAGGCTTTATGTGCTGGAGATAGACTTGAATTTGGGCGGAAGTTCAGATGAACCCAGAATACACGCACAAAAACTCTTAAGTACAGAACTGAAGAGACGGATCCATCTCCAAAAAATCTTTTATACTTTCTAGGGTAACTGCACGCCTTTTCCCGCCCAAAAAGACCAGAAGATCACCACCGTTCGATTTCCATCATACCGTAGAACGTGGGAAGCATAAAGCCGCCCGTATTTAATGAGGCCACGTTTCGCCTTCCAACGGCTCTAGGAACGTGCCTTGGGCAGGTGAAAAACCTCGGGAATCGATAGATGACAAGGATTGATAGGCATTGGCAGATTTCTGATGTCATCAAAACCCTCCCATCCGTCCGAGGAGATGGATAGCAGGATTTTGAGGGGCTATTGTGAGTCCGAGAGGTCTGCAATCCGGCCCAAACTCTATCTGGGCCCAGGGCCCGTGCCGAGGAGGTATCTTGCTGAGGACGAATGATCAATGGCCAGGGTAGCAAGGGGAACGGCTGAGAAACTACCCTGTCCTCGGCATTCCAGAGCTTTAATGGGAAGACCAACATCATGGTGGAGGCAATCCTCAAACAGCCCCCTCAAGGGGATGTGAACGGAATGGGGCCCACAGGGAAGCAGGGTGTGAAATTGGACCAAGGAAAATGCGTCCCCTCTTCAGTAAATGCACCTGCCAATACCCAGAGCTGATTAATGAGAAAAGACGTTTGGACGGTGTAAATTTCGATCCATGCAACTAATAGAAAGTTAGACGGGACGGTTGATGGGATGGATACAGAAATAAGCTCCTGCCTGACCTACAAGTGGAGGGCCAGGATCAACCAAGACGGACTATATAATAAAAAGGTAGGTGCACCAAGAGAGAGGCTGGAAAAAATGGCCAAAAACCAGAGTCTCCCAGCCGCCCTCCAGGAGAAAGATTCCAGGGGTGAAAAAAACTTAACCACGAAAAACCCACCACCTGGTGACTAAGGCCTAGCCTTTCAAGCCCACGCTCTACAAATGATATTGTTTGGGCCTTTTTACGTGCGAACCCAACACTGCTACGGTTCGTTACGAATCGTGTCCTTACAGAGATTATTTCCAATGTGTGGAGTTTAGATTTTTTGTAAGAGTTTTTTTTTTTTTTTTTTTTTTTTTTTTTTTTTTTTTTTTTTTTTAAAGAGTATTGTTTCTTTGGAGTCTTAATTTATTTTGGATTAATTATGTTTATGAAGTTGTATAAGTTCAGCAAGTTAGCCATGCATCTAAATTCATGTTCCATGGATTTGGGTCGTGATAGTGTTGGTATCAGAGCTCTAGGTTATGATTTTGTAGACAATTAGGACTTACGATATTTTTATAAGATGTGGAGGAATAGGCTTGAATTATTATTCATAGGCAAAAGGTAGTTTTGGGAGTTTGATAATTGTTAGAAGCTATATGCTTATATGCTTAGAATATTATAATAGTAAAGGGTTTAGTATATCTTGTATATCATGACTTTCTTTGATATTTATTTGACTCTGGTGTTGTTTGTTTGGTTATAGGAAAATTCCACCCCGCAATTCTACCCCTTCTGGTCTTGAACCAAAATCTGAGAGCCTTGAGGGTGTTTTAAGTTCTATTAGAAGTCTTGCTAAGGTGGTGGAGAAGCATGTTAGTACTAGTGAGTGTTAAAATAACTAAATTTAGTTTATTTCAAAAAAGCTAAAAGTTAGAAAATTTGCAAAAAAAAAAAAAAAGAAGAAGACTGAACTTTTCTAAACAATTTCTAATGGCAAAACTAATATTTGCAACAGAAACTTTAAGGGTTGAAATCCTCATTTTTATTTTAAAAAAGTAAAGAAAAATGCATGAAGCACTTGATAAACACTGACTCGAATGAGCCTTCATTATTGAACTTATTTTTCAAAATAGAGCAGTTCTCAGTTGATGCGTTAAAGTTTTTTTTTTTTTTTTTTTTTTTTTTTCTTGATAAGCGTTGATGCGTTAAAGTTAATCAAGCTTTTATTGTTTTTTTTTTTTTTTAAGTCCAATTTTTTAAAAGAACACCATCATTTAATGTGTCGTCTTTTAAGTAAAAAGATACAACTTTTCAAAATTATTATCATTAATTTAAGGGAAAATTTAACAAATGCTAAGGGTGTTTGTTAGTGAACTATATTAAAGCTGCGTTTGGATTGCGCTGATTTCCAGCGCATTTGCGTTTTTCAGCTTTTTTTTTTTTTTTTTTTTTTTTTTTTCACGTGTTTTTTAGACTTGCAGTTACTATTCATGCACTGTTCAATGAACAGTAACCGCAAATTTTGACTTTTCAAACTTTTCTCAACCAATCAGTGCACATCATATACTGTTCACGGACCCACAAATTTCACTTTTTAGCAACTTTTTCATTAAAAATGGGTCCCACGATACTATTCACACATTTAAAAATTATTTTGCTACAGTATTTTTCAATTTTCAGTTTTAGTTTTCAGTTTTCAGCGGTATCCAAACGGACCCTAAGAAAATTTTTAGAGAACGTCCAGGGATGGCAATGGGGCGGGACAGGGTTAAAGGATGGGGTTTTCGCCTTCGACTCCACCCTTGCCCCGCATAGTTTTGTCTTGCTCCATTTTTGCCATGCCTCGCATGATGGGTAAAATTTTCTTGCCCCATCCTCACCCTTAGGGCCATGCAAAGCTCCACCCCCACCTCATAAAACTCTACTTTTTTGTTAATTTACCCCACAACTATTACAATTTTTTTTAATAAAAGTTGTTTCATTAATAAAATTATACTTAAAATTACAACTAAATTTATTCCATCAAATCAAACTAATTTTTAGCACAAACTATCCAAGTGTTTAATAAGACAACATCACAAAAAAAAAAAAAAAAAAAAAAAAATCTCAAAATACAACAAATAACAAAATAGAGGTAGAGAACTACGTTGAGTAGAATAAAATAAGCTAATATTTATATGTTTGTTTAAATAGTGGGGTTTTAGAATATGAAAAATTTACAATTATAACATTTATTAACACAGGGTGGGGTAGGGTGGGATGGGTGTAAAAAGTCTAAACTCATCCTTGTCCCACCACCTTTATAGGGCAGGAAAAACTCGCATGGGGCAAAGCGAGAATGGGTGGGTCAAGTGGAGGGGGCAAAATTGTCATCCTTAGCTACATCTACAACATTTTCACAAAAAATCATAGGTGATAAGTTTTTATTAGCTCTAATTTGAATCCACAACTCAAATTACTTTTTTGTCCATCCATAACAATCAGTAACAATCGACCACTTAAGAATTTGTTGTGAAAATATTGTAAATATGTTGTGAACATAATATTTCTCAAGTTTTTATGAAAAAAGGAAAAAAAAAATTGAAATTTTAATAGCTTTTTCTATTTCCCATGAAAATAGTTTTAAATTTTCCTAATATAGTTCATTAACAAATATTCTAAGGGCGTTTGTTAATTGGATTTTTTTTTTTTTTTGAGAAAAGTTAATCAAACTCTTAATTTAATAGAAGTGTTATATTCACAACATTTTCCCAACAAATCATAGGTGATAAGTTGTTATTGTTCTAATTTAAACCTATCACTAAATTGTCCACCAACAACAACCTGTAATGGTAAGATAAAATTTAGAATGCAGCGAAAACAAAACAAACATAAACGTACCTTCAACCATAGTTGTTTAAGTGTTTAGAGAAAAAAAAGACTCACTATATGATAACGTATCTATAAAAAGTGTCTTCTAGTCTATGGCCTTTACCTTACGTATTTTCTTTTGATGGACATAGGCTATATATATAGGCTAGACTAGAGACCCTTTTAAATTAAGATTTGTTTCATATCCCTTCTTCCATCAAGGAGTTTAAAACTTGTAACTTCAAGGTGTTTGTTAACCAAATGAGTTATACCAATTGAGAGTTACTTAAAAATTGTTATTCACCATAACGTTTTTCACAAATAAAATCCTTAAGACATGAGTTTTCATTTATCACTTAAATGTGATCTACATAAATTCTTTTTAAAATCTTACAATAATAACCTGTCATATATGATTCGTTGTGAAAATATTATGAACATGACATTTCTCTTAATTTAAACTCTGGTGAAAGAATAATATTGACATTTAAAAAAAAAAAAAGTAAATTAGAAATTTTAGTTATTAACCTGTTAAGGAAGACTATTTTGAAACACATCAAAATAAATAAAAGAATAGCAATTTGAGACGGATTATTTTATTTTAAATTTTTTTTGGGCATAGTCTAAATTCCGAGATGAGCTTAAAAGAATAAAATAAAATTTTGAAAAATAGTACTAATTTTGTCTCTATAGTCTATAGACAGAATAAACTGTAAATTTGGTGTCTCCAGGCAAAATGTTGTAGGCGCACCAAATATGAAATATAATTGTGGGGCATGGGAAAGAGTATTAGCATGCGTTTGCCTAACGTGTTTTTTGCATTTTGCATTTTAAATCCTGGGTTCCTCGGCAATAAGTTTTCAGCTAACTTAGAAAACGCACGTTTTGCCTATCATGGGTCCCACGGCAATAAGTTTGCCTAACGTGCGTTTTGTGTTTTGCCTATCAACTAGCTTAAAAAATTATTTTGCTACAGTGTTTTCAGTTTTCAGCAAAATAAGCGGTATCCAACAGACCTTTAGATTCCTAGCCAACGAGTACAGCCAAGTGGCCAACACGAATTTGGATTCCCTATGGCAGTCCACCAAATCACGTGGTATTTTCAGAGAGTTGTGTTGGTGATACTAACTTGTGCCAAAATTTGTCCACATAGCAAGTTGTGAGTGGTAGAAGGATGATAGTAGGTCCATGTAAGAACACTCTACCATCACTCACAATTCACCACGTGGACAAATTGTAGCACAAATTGTACCACTTTATGTAGAACTAGCATAACTCATTTTCACATGACCTGGCAACACGTTTGTTAGTCCACTACGCCATTCAATTCCCTTTGTCAGTCCACTAGGCCATGTGAAACTCAAAATGCCATGTAAAAAACTAATGCAACTTCAAGTAAGAGAGTTGGAAATACGTGTGGGTAAAAAAATGTGTGAAAATACGTGTAATGTTGTTTAAAAACTAAAAACATGTATTTAAAATGATGTACCAAATAGGCCCTCAAATTCCGTAAAGTTGCATTCCCTTGTTTTGTCCTGTCTTGTTTAGTTGGAAAAATGAAACGTGAAGTGATGAGAAAAAATTTTATTTTTTATTTTTTATAAGATGGAAAATTTCTTTACTTTTTTGAAAAGAGAAATAAGAGAATAAAAAGTATGCATAAATTGAATAAGTTTACTTTCATGTTTCTAGTAAATAATTTTAAAAAAATATTTTATTAGAGAAAAAAACTGAACGTGTAAATTTGCGCCATGTCTCTCAAATTTGCCACCCAAGTTTTTTTTTTTTTTTCTTTTCTATTTCTTTTTATGGTCATGATAATAGTTAATAATCCATTTTAGAAAAGTTTTGCCATCATTTTTATGAAAAAACAGAAAAATTTGTCAAAACTAAAACTTTTTTTTTTCTTTTCCCATGAAAATTTTCTTAAAATGGTTTGTTATCAATTACCCTAAGAACATCTATTAACATTTCCCTTTTTTTTAATGCAGAAAGAAATTCATATGAAGTATACTCATAGAGAAATTCATGTAATATACTTTTATGTCCACTCTTACAATGGTCAAGTCATTGCAAACAAAATTTGAAAATTTGTATAAAAAAAATACTATGTATATATTATTATATACCCGCTTTATCCCAAATTGTTTGTCAAGTTTAGAAAGTCCAACTTTTTAAAAGAACATAATTTAATGTGTTGTATTTTAAGTAAAAGGATACTATTTTCAAAATAATTATCATTAACTTAAGGAAAAAGTTAACAAACTTCCATAGGTGGTAAGTCTTTATTGATTCTAACTTGAATTTATAACTTAAATTATTTTTGTGTCCATCCGTAACAACGAATAACAACCTATCACTTAAGGATTTGTTATGAAAATTTTATGAACATAATATTTCTCAAGTTTTTATGAGAAAAGGAAAAAAATTAATGTTTTGATAACTTTTTCTATTTCTCATAAAAATGGTATTAAAATTTTTTAATATAATTTATCAATAAATATCTTAAGGGTATTCGTTAATCAGACTCTTAATTTATACCCTAATGAAAAAATGGTATTGACATTTATATATAAAAAATGTAAAAGAGTAAATTAGGAAATTTAGTTCTTAAATTTTGAAAGAAGACTATATTTTTGAGACACATTAAAATAAATAAAAAACTAAGGGCCCGTTTGGTAAGAGATTTCTAGTAACATAATTGTTATTTTGTGGAAATACGTGTGAAAAAAAAAGTGTGTAAAATACGTGTAATATTATTTAAACACTTAAAACTGTTGTTTAAACAATAGTAACAAACACCCCCAAACCATTTGAGACAGAGGTTTTTTCTTTTTTCTTTTGGGCGTAGCAAATTTCGAGGTGAGCTTAAAAAAATAAAATAAAAATGTGAAAAATACTATTTTTGTCTCTATAGTTTATACAGTATAGACTGTTAATTTGGTGTTTTGAATCAAAATGTTGTCGGCCCACCAAATATGGTTGTGCTGCATGGGAAAGAGTATTAGAGCTCGTTTGATAATGTTGTTCTAATAACGTTATTTGTATTTTTTGGAAATATGTGTGAGTGAAAAAGTATGTGAAAATACATGTAATATTGTTTAAACACTAAAAACTGTTGTTTAAAATATACTACCAAATAACCCCTTAGATTCCCAGTCAACAAGTTTTGATTCCCTATGGCAGTCCACCAAATCACGTGGTATTTTGACTATTTTGATATTTTCACATTACTTGTCAACAAGAATTTCAATTCCCAAGCCATGTGAAATCAAAAATGCCACGTAAAAACTCATCCTTGGTTGGGTAGCAGTTTTTAAGTATTATTTTTTAAATAATGTGAAAATTGTGATCTAAAAAGTGTTATAAAAATACATATTTAAAATACTCATAATATAAAAAATGTATTTGGTACCATATTTCAAATAACATATTTCAAAATTTGAAAAAATATAATTTTTTTTAGAGAGTTTCAATTTATGACGTCCACTCTTAGTGATAGCTCTTTATCATTATACCAAGATACCAATTGATTTTTTATTATATGTTTTGTATGTGAATGTATTTTTAGAAAAAAATTGGTAATTTTTTTTGACAAAAACAGTATTTTTTATTTAACCAAAGAGAAACTCCCACATTTTGTAGTTAGCCATACCTCTCTCCCTCTTCTTCCCCGTATCTCCCTCTTTAGGTTAAGAGACCCAACAAACCAAAAATCTATAAAATTTCACCCAAATCAACCAAAATTGAGAACTTCTTCTCTTCTCACATCTTTTTCCTTTTGAGTTAAACATAATAACACATAAATTAGCAAAAGAAATTTAAAATAGTTCACAAAATTCCAATTTACAAAACCCATAAAATAACCCAATACACCAAATCTAAAAACTAAAGAGAGAGACAGCTGAAGATAGCATGCAAGAGAGAAAGAAAAAAAAAGAAGAAGAAGAAGAAGGAAGGAGAAAAATTGAAGAAGACAACATGCAAGAGAGAAAGAGGAAACATAAATAAAGAGAAGAAGAAGAGAGAGTGGCAATATGCAAGAGAAAGGGGAAAAGAAAAGGAAAAAGAAAGAAAGAAAGAAAGAAGAATAAAGAATAACAATGTGCAAGAGAGAGAAAGAAAAAAGAAATGCCTGGAGAGAGAAAGAAAATATGGTTGCACATTGTCAAATCCATGGATCTCACATTTTCCTAAATCAGCATTGTTCCATAGTTACTGTAACAACAATGTAAATTTACACACTTTTAAATTGACCGATGTAGGTGATTTTTTTACTTAAAATGTGCAAAATCAACACCATATACTATTTTACATGCACTGATGTGATTGCTCTTATTCTCGAATGATATGAACGGTTGAAATGAAGAGAAATTGAGTAAATGCTATGTCTTTTAGGAGAAAGTATAATGCATGAAGCTATTCACTTTATCAAAAGGGTGTTTATTTACTATGGCTTCAACAAACCGTTTCCCTTGGATCTGTCTACCTCAAGGAGCCCATCTGTCGCCCTGCCTCTTCATCCAGGTTATGGGCCCGTCCACTAGCTCTTTGGTTGGTAGAGTACCTAAGTTGTCTCTTTTAGCGATTATGTCGCTTATGATTGCCTCTATTAATTGGATTCGTCTGCTTTAAGATTTTATCCCTATCACAAAATTTTCCTAAAATAAAAATATAGAAGTTATAGAATTTCTAATTCATATTTGATTATAAAAAAATTTTGGATTTTTTTTTTCTATTTCTTTTTCATGCGGCCAACAATTCATGTAATATACTTTATTTAGGGCACTAGCATTGGGGGTGTAAAAACTCCTAGTTATTATTTTACCACCTAAACCCTTAAAACCATGCTCCATCTAGGTATATAAACCCAAAAATTTTTCCATCCTTCCTACAGTAAGGTTGCATATATGCAGCCTTACTGTTCATGGGGTTGTAAATAAAAATATAATATTTTTATCTCTCACACTCTCTCTCTTCCTCTCACTTTCAGGTTTAGACTCCTCTCTCTTCTTTCTTTTATCATCTCTTTCTCTCACTCTCTCTCCTCTCTTCCTCTCAAGGTGAGTCAGACAGTTGCGCCTCTCTCTCTCTCTCTCTCTCAGCATTGTGTGGGTGGGCTTCAGATTGGATTTAGGTGGCTTCACATTGGCCTTGGATGTGTGGGTGGTTGTACGTAGATTGGCTTGGCTATCTCAGATTTCGGGTTGTGGGTTGCTAATGGGTGTCGGGTTGTGGGGCCATGGGTTTTGCTCGCCGCGGGCCGTTGTGGGTCTTGGGTTTGATACTTTGATGGGTACTTCTCTCTCATTCTCCTTTGCCTCCCTCTCTCGTGCCTTGATAGGTATGGGTCATGGGTCATAGGGCCATGTCTAGCCACGCCTTCACCTTCAATGGTTCTGCCTCATCTTTCATCTTGAACTTGAGAACTGAGATGTCATCTTTCAGTTGACTTGAGAATTGAAGATTTGGATTCGGTGAGGATTGAGGCCCAGTATGTGTTTAGATTAGTTTTTTTTTTTTTTTTTTTTTTTTTTTTTTTTTGATATGGTATTGATTTTTGGATGGATACCGATTGTGGTGGCAGTGGAGATTGGTTTTGGTTGTGGTTATGGTGGAGGTAGCTAGTTTTGATCGTGGGTGTGGTGGTTGTTGGTTGGTTATATTTGTGGTTATGGTTGTGGTGGTTGGTTATATCTATAGTTGTGGGTGAAGAGAAAAAGAGAGTAGGAGGAAAGAGAGAAAGGAGTATTTTTTTTATTATTTTATTAGGTATTTTATATTATTTTATTGGGTTGTACGTAAAAATAAAAAATGAGATATAGGATGAGTTATAAAAAGAGTTGATAAAATAGATAAAATGGTGTTTGAGAATGTAAAATAGATATATATATATATATATATATTTTTTTTTTTTAGCTTCCTTAGATACTAGTGCTCTAAAGATTAAATTATAGTCAACAACTGTTAGCAGCATAAAACAAAAAATTTAGACAAACTGTAGCTTATTAATGAAAGAAAGCATCTTGGATGTTAATTAATTGACCAAGCCTTACCTAAGAACAACTCACCCTTTATTTATTTTTTTTTTATATAAGATAGAAATTATACTCTAACATAATCTATGTGTATATGTGTGTGAAACTCCCTCCTGGAGATTTGAACCCAGCCCTTGCCCCCCACACCCTACAAACACTTATACTTGTGAAGTGACCATCGCACTAAGGGTGTACGGTGGTAACTTACCCTTTATTAATTATGAAAATATTTTGGATCTATTAATACTTTAATTTTTGTTGAAAAAAATATTTTGGTTTAATTTTATGACATTGTATTATTAATTTTGGTTTAATAATATGTTAGTTTTTTATTTTTTTTTATTTTTAGAAGATAATACTATGTTAGTTGTTTGAATTTAAATGCAGTAGGTACCCGTTGTATTGGAGAAGTTATAGTGTCCATTAGCGGACAGTCCACTCAATGGGTGATATATTATATCCTTTCAGTCCTTTGTAATATAGTTCATCAGTTTCAATTTCAATTTTTTATTTTTTTTTGAGGGGAATTTCAATTTCAAAGATGAAAATGCAAATTAGTTTTTTGGCGACAGACAATTAACATAGTGATTCAAAGCATGATAGAAAGCCAGCTTTTTTATTTTTGACTATGATTCAAAAAATGAATGAGAACCATGATAAAACAAACCAAAATTTGAAGCTAGAATAAATCCAACATAGTTTCAAAAATGAAAAAAATAAATTCTTTTTTTTTTTTTTGTGTGGATAAGGTATATAATTTTATAAACTACAAAAACCAATGGTAGACTTACGGTTTGTTTGGGATTCGCTTATTTTGTTGAAATTGAAAACTTTTTTGTTGAAAGTACTATCGATAAAAGGTAAAAGGTAAAAGTTAGCTGATATAGTACAGTAGGACTTGTACCAAAAAGTGTAGTGGGACTCATAAATAATAGTAAAAATAAGCTAAATAGTAAAATAAATTGACTTTTTAACTTTTACCAAACATATAAAAAAGTCACCTTTGACTTTTTTTATGCATGGCACTGTTGGTCCTTTCCATTGGGAATGTTATACTATCCAATGGTCACTATTGATATGATCATATATTAGAATAGAAATTAATCTATTCTTTGTTATTTGTGAGAGAAACTTCTTCCGGTTTTGTAAGAGTGTCTCTATACTACTTTCTATAATCTTCATATCTCTTAGTGAAACATTTTTCTTGTCGCTGTCTGTGGACATAGCAGAGTAACAAGTATAGAATTGTCTGAAAAATTAATAGGGATGTTAATTGTTCGCACAAGCTAAATTACATAGACACGGAGAATATGAGCAAATACGTGGTTGAACACCAATCTTCCAACAACTTGCCACTAACGCATAAGAGCATTCTCATTAAGTGTGTCAAAGGCCAAATATTTGGCATTTGACACACCAAAATCTAAAAAGCCACCTCCATCAAGTGTTTTAAATGCCATAATATTTGGCATTGATGAACAGTACAATCTCATATATGAGACTGCACTGTTTATCAATGGTAAAACTTATAATATTTTTTTATTCAGTGGGGCCTACTTTTTTTTCTTCTTATTATTTCTCTTTCTCTCTCATTTTTTTTTTTCTCTCAATCCGGTCTCAACCTTTTTCCTTCTCTTTTTTTTTTCTCTCTCTCTAGTGGGGCCCACTGTTCACCTCATTTTTTTTCTCTCAATCCACACTGTTCACCAATGGTAAAACTTGTCCCTCTCTGGGTTCATGGTCAACATTCTTGAGTTGGCGTCGGCCTTTTTGGCTGGAGTTGAGATTGGAGAGGCTGGGCCACTAGGGTGGTGGTTATTTTTGTGGCTATGGTGGGTTTTGGTTGGGGTTTTGTGGTGGGTTTTGGGTGTAGAAAACTAATTTGAAGAATGGAAGAACAAGGGAAGGGTGGTGGGTGGTGTTGCTCGAAGGGTCTCGTTGGGTTACTGATGGTGTTTTTTTTTTTTTTTTTTTTTTGTTTTTTTTTTGTTTTTGTTTTTGTTTTTAACATAGGTTGTTGGGTAACAGTGGTGGGTTTATGGTTGGTGTGCTGTGGGTTGAGGCAGAGAGAGGATGAGAGGGAAAAGTGGGTTGGTGTGCCGTGGTTGTGCTGTGGGTAGTGTTGTGGGTTGAGGCCGGTGGGTGGCGTTGTGAGTTGAGGCCGGTGGGTTGTGCCGTGGGTGGTGCTGTGGATGACGTTGTGGGTTGTGCTGTGGATTTGTGGTGGCTAGGGTGATGAGAATAAAAAGAATAAAAAATGATAAATAATTTTTTTTTTTGAAGGCGATAAATAAATAATATTTTAACGAAGTGGTAAAAAAAAAAAATAGAAGTTTTGATGTTAGGTGTATTGAAAAGTAATGTGTTAAATGGTATAAAGTTGGGTTTTTAGATGCTAAATGCTAACATTTTTAAAACTTGATGAAAATGCTCTAAAAGGGTTCAAATTTTTTACATTTATTACAAGCAATTTAGAAACAGAGTCTTCTTTTTCCCTTTAACTTATTGAACAATGTATTTTATTTCGAGGTACTTGATGTTTTTTATTCTAAGATGGTAGCTAAAACAAATTCCAAGCAATCAAGCAATAGCGAGCATTGGTGGACATGATTCCGCCACAGATAAGACCAAAAAAAGAAAAAAACTATATATATATATATATATATATTATAGTGAAATAGTTTAAATGATGCAATTTTTTTTTAAAGATAAAAGATAAAATAAATGCAATGAATATTTACGCTTTCTTTGTTTTGAAATTAATGTTTTTTAAAAAATAAGTCATTTTTCAAAAAGTGGTTCTCCATCTATTGACCAACCCATTATCAATTGCCTTTTATTTTCGATCCCTACAAGTTCATCTTCTTTAAGAAACAAAGAAGATTCACCATGACGCACAATCCATTTGTGATTATCTTTAAAACTTGTACCCTCTATATGATTAACACCATATCTCTAGTTCATTTCTGAAATGGTCTTGATTGACTTATTGATTTTCTGTAACTTGGTGGTGGCTTGATGCCTCACCCATAGATTCTCTGGAAAATAAACAGTGGTGAAGGAACCCGGAAGATCGACCTCCAGTTCGTTGGCTAGTGATTTGATACATGAACTGATCAATAACATCTTCAACGTCATATGCCATGTCTCTCACATTTGCCACCCAAGTTTTCTCTCCTTCATAGCTTGTATTCCCTTCTTATCAGCATCTACTAGAAAAGATTGCATGCTTATCGACTCATCCTTGATATCGTCAATTGCATCACGAACTCCCCATAACAATGATGCTTCAGTTGCAAGCACTGAAAGGATATTGTTAATCAAATATTTTACTACAGCCGAGTCCATTTTTGCCTTTAAATTTCCTTCTAGTTTTGTCACTGAGTTTTACTCTCCCTTTCTGACAATCATATATTTACAACATCAAAATGGATTAGTGGAAAGAAGAGAAAGAAAGTGACAAGCTTTTTGACTTATTGCTCGGTTGTCGTTAATAGGAGACCTACACAATCAGAATAGAGGTGAGAGAGATATATAGGATGAAGGTATTTTTATTCTCAAAAAAGTGTAGCGGTACAAATCAGCTAAGTTTGAGTACACAGTTTTTCATCAAGACTCAAGAGCCTTATAGTCCAATGGCACTGCCCAGGAGAACTTGAGCTCTTTCGAATCCCCAATTAAAGCTGTCTTCAACAAACAATTACAGTGCAAATCTAATAAAGCACACCATCAAAAATATAAAATTTTGCATAAAGGAGCAGTTCAAGTTGAAATTAAACCATTAACAAGACTAAGTTAAATGGATCTGTTTTGTAATTTTTCTTGATTCATTATTAGAATAGAGTACACTTTTAATGAGGGACCAATTTATTTTCAGAAACCTTATAAGATATAGAAGTACCACTTAAACTGAAAGGTTGAAATGTGTTTGGACCCAAATATGCTATGTTACTTCCTCAAATTCTTTTATTTTTCCTTTACATAGGACTTTTATTTTTCCTTCACTAGTATATATAAAAAGGTTGTTCACGAGGGGAACTTCAACCCAATCCATTATATCTTCATGGATTTAGCAAATGTAATGTTATATAGAATGGGTATTTCTGAAGTAAAGTAAAACATACCAATCATCTAAGCATAAACAGGAGAGCAAACCTTAAATGTGATAGTTCAGTAACATGAGTAGTCCACAACATCAGATGATATTTAAAAATATATATAGCTAATGAACATAGAGAGATTGCTCTGATAACAACTGAGTAAATAAAATCAAAATTTTAAGCATGGATGTATCCCAAATACTTTGCAATTAAACTTTGGCTCTGTCTTACATCATTAGCATATGTAATCATGTAACAAATGCAATAAAACATGTATACCATACCCGAAAGCTGAACACTCTAGCCCTGTTGCTGGATTTTGAGGTTCCCGTCCTTTCTAATCATATTCCATTTCTTTCTTGTTCTCTAAGGATATGGACTGCTGAAATGAAGAGAAATAGAGTGGATGCTATGACTTATTGGAGGAAGTAAAACGCATGAAGCTATTCACTTTCTCAAAAAGGGTGCAGCTTATTTAATATGAGTCAGGTAAGACTTCCTCAAACAATTCATGTAATATATACTTCATGACTCATAAAGCTGAGCTATAGTCAACAATTGTTTTCAAGATAGTTACAATATGCTGTTAACCCTACAACTCAAATTATTTCCTTCCTAGACTTTTAAGCACTTTGTGTATAGGGAGGTGTCAATTAAGCTACAAGGCTCTTCGCTATAGCTTATTGATTAAAGTATACATCTTGGATGTAAATTAATTAACCAAACCTTACCTAACAACGACTCATCTTTTATGAATTATGAAAATATTTTGGATCTATGAATGCTTCAATTTTGTTTTAGAATATTCCTTGGTGTGGTTTTGAGAAACAAACACTAAAACACACCTGTCATACTAGGTTGCAAAGTACAGTTAACTCTATAGTGTTAAAGTCTTCAAGTCATGAGCTAACTACGTGATCACTATTGTACAAATGTATTCTAAGATAGTTAGGGGGTGTTTGGTTTACCTGTTTCCGTAACTCAATTCTCAGTTTTCATAACTCATAACTCAAAAATGATGGGACCCATGACAAAAAGGTTGTTTGGCAAACGATAACTCTGTTTCCATGACTCTATTTCCATCACTCAATTATCTGATTTTTGAGTTATGAGTTATGGAAATTAAAAACACATTTTAGTCGTTTTCAATTTCCATAACTCATAACTCAATGGCAATAATGTAATTAAACACACAAAAGGAGACCCCAAACAGTACCAGCCACAACTTTTGACCACTTTTGACTTTTTTTTCCCTTTCTTCTTGGTTGTTCGGTTCTTTTTTTTTTTTTTTCACTTCGGTCTGTTCTGGGTTTTCTTTTATTTTTATTTATTTATTTTTTTTCACTTTGGTCTGTTCTATTCTTTTTCTTTTTTTTTCTTCTTCTTCTTTCTTTCACTTCGGTCTGTTTTGGTTTTTTTTTTTTTTTTTTTTACTAGTTCTGTGAGTTTGGGTAAAAAAAAAAAAAAAAAACCTGCAATGAGTGACAGGTATGGGACCCACAAATAGTGTGAAAAATAGTGAGTGATAGAAATTGAGTGATGGTGCCAAACAGGTGTAGTATTTTATGAGTGATGAGTGATAAGTGATGGAAATTGAGTGATGAAAAAAAAAAAAAAACCAAACAAGGCCTTAGTAATTGACTTTCTGTTAGTTTCTTAAGTAGATTAGTTAGTTTTTTATTTTCCCTCTTCTTTGTATCAGAGTATATAAACAGAGGATTAGTTGTAATTATTCATTCTTTTTAATTCAATAAGTCAATTAGCTTTGAGATTTTGTCCCAGGCTTATCACACTTATTTATCATGTCACAAATCATTACATCCAAGACTTAAACCTTTACAAAAACAGAGGATTAGTTGTAACTATTCATTCTTTTCAATCCAACAATCTTTAACAAGACAATGCTAATAATATAAATCAAGCATGTTGTAGACGTGTAAATTTGTTAGTGAAATAGCTTTTAATGATGCATTTTTTTTTTTTTTTTAAAGATAAAGATAAAAATGAATGCAATAAGCCAATAACCATTCATTTAAAGATAAAAGAAAAAGAAAAACTAATAGGATTGAGAAGCTACTACCTTCAAGAAGCATTCTGAATTACTACCAGATGTAGTGCAACTTGGGAGAATCCAAACTTCCTTCTCCTTCAATGCAATTTTGAAGTTCTATTGAGACTGATTCCAAATCCAGTTGTTGAAGATTTTTAAGGTATTCAATGCCCTTACGCATTGTCATTAACTCCATGCAACTGTCAATATATACCTGATTTCATATTGGACATCACCCCTTTTTCTATTATTATGTCATTCAAACAAGCAATTTTTTTTTTTTTTTTTTGACAAATAAACGTATTCAAACCTCTTCGAACATCTGACTATTTCTTCAAGTGCATGTAGTCCTTCCATCCCTTATACATCAAGTTATTACAAGGAGGAATCTCATGGAGGTAGCCCTAAGATGTTAGCGAGAGTGGACCCAAAATGTTGACGAGAAGTTTCAAAATAGGATCTCATGAATATTATAAAACCTCAAAAACTACTAAGCCAGCCCTTAGGATAAATGAGGAAGATTATGAATCCTTAGGAAAGCCTTTACTGAAACATAGCTGATTCCCAACATGGATATTAGTAGGTGAAAGACGTCCTAAATGAGTCAGAGCAGCGACGTGAGGGAGTAAATCTTCTTCAAGTCTCCACCAATGCAATTTCAAATCTTTGAGTCTTTGAAGTGAACGAAAAAAGTGCGGCACCTTCTCTAGTTTTCCAGTCCTCCTCATTTGTTACCATGATATCCAAGCCCTTAAAATGCTACATCCTCAAAAAGAGATTTTGTATGATGGATTTAGATCCGGCACAATTACAATTACCCTAGACTATAGCATCATATCAAATCCTTGTGTGACATGGGTTCAGTTTAGCAAATGATGGAAAATGGTACTATGGTAGCGGGTTAACTCATATTTGTGATGTATTGATTTTTTTTCTTTTTCTTTTTACAATGAATTCTAACTAGGATATGTGTGTGTGTGTATATATATATATATATATGTATGTATATGTAAATTGCAATAACCTGCTTCAAAGTTTTTTTTTTTTTTTTTTTTTTTTTTTTTTTTTTTTTAAAAAATGGGGTCTTTGGTGTGGACTCATCAATCCCATGCCACATGATGGTAATGGGTAATACTACATGTACCACACGGACCTTCCTAGAACTATAGTTTAAACCAGTCCTCTTTAGGTGTTAAGACAAAGACTCTTACCATCAAGTCATATCCCATATGGTTCTCCTTCAAAGTTGGGAGAAAGGTCAACCCCTTATTTTTATAAATGACATTCTATCCCTTGATATTTTGATTTATTATTTTATACAACAAGTAACCTCTTATGACCAAATAAATTTAGAGTGTTTATACTTAAAGACCCTTTATGTTTTATTATCAAAACAATGAAATAAAATAAAAAAGACCCTTTATGTTTATTACAAATAAATTTAGAGTATTTATACTTAAAATTAAATTCTCAACCAAAATAATCTCAAAGTTATGCTTAGTCACCAATTACATAATAATAAAATTTTAAAATATAAAATAAAATGTCATTTTATATAATAAAAGAGAATTCTAATATATTTCTTGAAACTTCAAGCTCCACTTGGGAGGAGGAAATGGAATGGAATGGAAAGGAATGAAAAGAATTATTTTAGAATATTCTTCATTTCCCTTTTTTGGGAGTTTTAATGGAAGGAATGGAAAGTCTATTTCCTTGTTTGGGAGCTTAAGTAGGAGGGAATGAAATGGGTAGGAGGGAACACTCATTCCTCTCTATTCCCTTAAAACCTCAAATTTTCATTCCCCCGAAATTGGGAGGAATAGGAGGGAATGAAATTAGATTTAATGGTTTTTTTACTAAAACTCCCAAAATACACCTGTATATTCAATTCTTTATTTTAAAATAGGGATCTAATAGTAATATTGTCATAAAATGATTTTATTCTATTTCCTCTATGTTGCTCCCAAATAAGATTACTTACATTCCATTCATTTTCATTCATTTCCATTCGTTTATTTTAAAACATCCAATCAAGACTACTTAATTCCATTATTTTCCATTCCTTTCCCTTACATTCATTCCATTCCATTCCATTCATTTCCATTCTCTTATGATCATTCCATTCCATTTCCTTCCCTTATAAACTCCCAAGCGGAGCCTCAAGAAAGGCAATTGGTGCAATTTACCCATGTATATAAATATATGAAAGGGATTTTATCAAGTTCACCCCTGTAATTAGGAAGTATATCATATACCTATTCACTAACTGTAGGCATAACAAATTTTGCTATCTACTAATTTAGGACATAACAAATTTTGCAACATTTTAGGTGGCAGATCATTTTACATAAAATTACTATAAATATCATTTTGACTTAGTACCAATTACATATCACTACCTCAATTATTGAAATAGTGAAGTTTTTTGTATATATATAAGTATTGTTATACACATACTCTTGAATGTTGACTCCGATCCGAAGGTAGTAAGGCACAAACTTATCACTTCCTGCACCGCAGCGGAACTCAAAAGACTTTTCTTTTTCTATTCTTTCAACTTCTTATTATTTTTTTGACTGGCTCATACGGCTACACGTGTGTAAAAAGCCCGAAAATTCCATACATCTAAAAGTAACAAAAAGAATTTTTCGTCTTATCAACCATTCCCAGTCACTCATCCAAAATCCAAACCAACCCAAACTGTCGAACAAAAACACAAACACACCCCAAATTCTCATCAATAGATGGCACTTCCTCAACACCTCCCAGAACTAGAAGCCCCCTTATCCTACACCACACCCAATCCTTAAAATGCGCACCCTCCTCACTCTCAGGCCACCACAACCTTCATCACCACCATGTCTCTTCAGCTCCACATTTCTCTTCAGCTTCAGACCCAACAAGCGGTTTCACTTCCTCACACCTTGCTCTTCTCTAAAGCAGACAAAGAAGCAGAAAAGAAGTACTGCTCCTAGCACTGCCCCTCAGAGTCTCAGGTGGTTCTTTAGCAATCCAAGGAGTGAAGAAGAAGGTAGTGGAGGCAGTGCTGGTGGTGGTGGAGGTGGTGATGATAAGAGAGGAGGAGATGGTGAAAAGGGTGGTGAGTTGGAGTTGGAAGGTGACACTGCAATTAAAGGTACCATCTTGGCTGGTGTTTTGCTGGTGAGTGTAGTTGGTGGCTTTTCCACTGTTGGGTATGTCTGCGAGGACCAGATTAATGCCTTCTTGACTCAATAGAGACCTCTCTTCGATCTACACGATTGGAATGGGTTTAAACATTCAATCGCTATTTAACAAATCTTCTTGTTGGCTTATTTGGACAAAGTGATGAACTAAATTAAGAAGCTGCTTGCACAACTAAGTATTATTAATTCCCTGTCAAAAGCCGAAATCAGCTGCTTGCAAATTGGATGTCAGAGGGTTCATACAAAAATATTGCAATAACGTCCTAGAGGGTTGGCATTAGTTAAGTTGTATTACCTATTCAACTTGAGTTTTCAACTGCGACAAATGCAATTAGTAATTCCAGTAAATTTTGGCATGAATGCATTAACAATACTTCATATAATATGAGTAATTAAGCGCTTTTCTTTAGATAAAATTGTACACACAGAAAGTTTGATGCCAAGTAAGCCATTTTGCGGGTTACAAATAGGTTCTAACTCCAAGAGTAAGGCAACAAACTAATATTTTATCTGACCCTCTTCATCAGATGTACAGACACAAAATGGGGTCTATCAGCATTCCATGTAAGCCTGGGTCCAATGCCATCTTCAATTATTATACTCCTGGCTAGCCTGAAAGAGGAAAGGAAAAAAGTTCGAAGATTAGTGAATTGGAGAACTATTGACCACCTGAAAAAGGAAACATAAGACTGGTGGAATAGAACAGCCATGAATAATAACACATGCAAATTCTCAGTAATTCCTTAAACATGATCCACCTTATAGGAACACAGTGTACGTCATAACCTACACTACCATGCCACATCAGAGTTACCTAGAAGAAGTAGTAGTAGTAGTAGTAAAAATAACCATGCATAAATTTGAACATTCGTAGCCAATTAGGCCCATAGATTTCTTTTGTTTTTCCAATTCATCACTTAAGTTTTCACCCATAAATAACAATGTTTGAGAACTGAAAACCAAATGGCAAATGCAGTAATGGAGGACACGAAAGCCCTGCCCCATTGTGACCCAAAAAGGCATACATTAAGTTCAACAGACGTGCCACTGAAGATTTGATAAATATAAAACCTAACTATACAAAGCAACCGAACCAGGAAGTGGAGAGCACTTGACTTGGTCCTCAGTCAAGAAATGAGAATGGAGATCTCTGCAAAGCAACCAGACCAGGAAGTGGAGAGCACTGACCAAAAATAATATGAGATGCAGCTTCTCATATGAATCCCTAAAATGCATTTTGCCCAAATCTGAAAATGTGATTACTGAGAGACATCCTTCCCACATCTGACCAATCTTCCCAAAAATTATGGTCTCAAATGACTGACTATATGCAACAACATTCAGATGAGTATGAAAGTGAAATTTTGTGTTTTCCATTCCTATGTAAATTAAAATGAAAATTTTTGAACTTTTGTGTTCTCCATTCCTAATAACCATGCATAATTTTGAACTTCTTCAAATTTTCATGATAATTTGTAAGTAGCCTGTTTCCCTCATAATCCATAGCCTTGGGACTTCCATTAGCCAACTCTCCTAGCATAAAAGTTAAGGTATTTGAGTGGAAGAGCAGTCCTCCAAGAACAATCATTAAATTAAATGTGTACACTGCTTCCTCTCTGCAACAACAATTAAGATATTACATGAAAAATGAGATACCATCGATAAACAGGATTTAATTATGTAACCCACACAATGTAAAATATCAACAACTCAGAGCCAAAGTTATAATCCAGCTGCAAGAAAAAGAAATGGAATATAAGAAACTAACCTTACAGGTTTACCACAAAGACAAATATCAAGAACCATCAAGTAAGGGAGGAGCCTTAACTATTTTACCAAATTTGCACGGAATATAAACAGGAAAAAGGAAGAATGAAAATAGAATATAAGCCTTTGGAACTGAGCTGAAAGAGCAATCAACAAATTTCAGGAAAAAAAGAAAAAGAGTCTAAGATGAACACAAAATAAGAGAGGCATCATTTTTTCAGGTGCAACCAAAGTGATCCAACTCAGCATGATCAACCTGATCTTTAAAACAACTTCTCTACAGGAAAGTCCAAGGAAGAATGCAGAAATCAACAATCAGGTGCCATTGTGAAATAATAATAGGTTAGCAATTTAGATATAAATGAGTTTTAGGCACAATGGAATATGAGCCATTCTCGAAAAGGACCCCTTTTCTAGGTGACATTCCGAATTTCTAGAACTTCTCTGGGTGCTCCACAGGACACTGTACAGTGTGATAAAGAGAAGGCAAAAACAAAGTCTCAGCTATAATCTGGTTAAGTATCACTAAAAATACACTGAAATCAATTCAGCAAAAATAATGAGAAAACAATAAATAATAATGAAGTTTAACAAAAACATCACTTAATACAAATTCCAATCCAGTAACTCTATTCCAAAAACCAACAATGTGATAACAATAAATAATAATGAAGTTTAACAAAAAAATGCTAACAGATGAAAAAAATATTTCATCTTTTGTCTAGTAAATATCCCATCGACACTTCACTATTCAAGAAAATTATAATAATGTGTTTCTAAATCTGGTGAGCCAATAGGTCCCACTCAAGTTTCACGTCTCACGTCCCAAACTCAGAAGTGTAAAGATTAATTGGTCAAATATATAAGAACCGAAACTCAAACAAAACAATAATAGCATAAACCCACAAAGTTTAGAGAAATAATATAAACCCATATCAGCGTTAATCATATGTAAAGAGAGAACCTGTTGATTTTGGGTGGCGCCGCCGATTTAGAATGGAAGAGATGAAGCGCCGCCGAGTTGGATTGAAATTTGTGGGTGCGCCGCTGTCTGGTTCTTCTATTGTGGGTATGGTTTTGATTAGCAGACGGTTCTTGTGGTTGGATTGGAGGAGAGGAATCTAGAGAGGCAAACGTGAGACAGAGGCAGAGAAAAGCGTCGACGTAGTATTGATTTGTTATTCTCTTTGTTTTTCTTTTTTGTTTATATATATATATATATCCTGTTTAATCGGTAACCAGGACCCTTTTTATTTTATTTTTTGAGAAAGGTAACCAGTACCCTTTAAAGTGATATGAATGGTCAATTAAATGGATTTATAGTCATTAACTACAACTAAAAAAAAAAATTATAACTAAATTATATCCTTTCAAAAAAAAATTCCCTTTTTATCAAATACCTATTAAAATATTTTCATTTTCTTTACATTTTTTATGCCAATTATCAAAAGAAAGGAAAAATAAATAAAGAGGAAAATTATTCTTGTTTTTTCAAAGCTGTAACAGTTATATTTTGTAGAAATATCAGTCATTGCCTTAAATTCGCTGATCTGATACAATGGATTCAGAATCAATCATTCAATCCAAGTGATCAATTCCCAATTCTTAAATTGAAAAAAGCTAGATCAATCACAACAATTCCAAGTCTCTTAACATTTGTCAACCTCAAGTGTGAAAACAGTGACATCTTCTCAAAAAAGCAGAAAACAAACAAACGTGACAGCTTAAAAAAAACAAAAAGTGAACGCCAAAGTCATAAATTGACCTGCCACAAAATCTTCATGCTTTCTGTACGTTTTTAGACCCTTTAAAATACAAGTTGATTAACCTAGTTATTTAGCCAAGTGATTACTTAGGTAAATTATTCAAATCTAGGTTAACACAAGTAAATCATATCATGTAAATAATGCGGAAAATAAAGAATACAACGATATGATAACCTAGGAAAACCAAATTGGTAAAAAATTTGGGGAGGATTTAACCTAGCTATCCTTAAGGTAAAACAGATCTACCATGAAAAAATTGAAGTTTTACAATAGCAACTTAGACCACTAATATCCTATTGCTACCTCGAGTAGAAAACTTACTACCACGACCACGTGACAATTCCGAGTCTACAGACTACTTCTTTCTTAGATTCACAACAACCACAAGTACTCCCACTTGTATTTTTCATTAAGTTTTTTTATGCAGCAACTAAAGCGATCACCAAACTCTCGACATCAATCTTGATCTTAATAACCCTAAGTGTGTATGAAAGCAAACACCTCTAGATCTCACAAGAAATTCACACACACAGCATAATTAATAACATAAAAACGTGGGTAGAGTTTTTCCTTTTATATTTAAGGCAAAACATAAAACCCTATACATCATATGGGCTTGGGCTGAGTTGGGAATTCTGCAGTAAAAACATTCTGCACGAGTTTCGATCGATCGAGCCTTGCAGAAAGTGAGCAGTAATTTTCTGCAATTACTCGATTCCAACTTCACAATAAACATACTTTGAGCAGCCTAAATCTAGATTCTAAGTTTTGATCATGGTTTGCCAACATTACATATTGAAGTTCTAAAATATTTAGATCTTAAATCCTTAGAACCTAACACTCACAGATTATGTTTTTGGCAAAATGTGTTCCACCCTTCCTTGAGAACATAAACCCTAGACTCCCAAAGTTTGAACATCACTGAGTGTTCCTTTTTATGTCATACATAATGATAGGAATTTCGTTATCAACAACTTCGTTCTTGTTTAGCAATGGTAAGAGAGTTTTCGACATTTAGTTTGTTCAGGGACAGCTTGCTTTGGTCACCCTTTACATAACTGAATGCCAATTGCTTCTCAAAAGGCTTAGAGCATGCTCCTATGAGAGGCTATTGAGGCATGGGAATGGTGGGAAATCTGGGGCCTTGCAAGAATAGGCTTTCATGGACAGGGTTATTAACCATGGTTTTCTTCGAAAACATTGAATGGGTTCTGATTTGCTAGTATTTGCTACATGTTGCTTATGCCTAATTCTTTGGTTTTTGATTTCATGCAAAGCTATGGCAAATTTATCATCCAGCAATTGGCATGCTTTATGTGAAGAAGAATCATGGCAACTTTGTCTTCCTCATTGAATTTGTGAAGGAAGTCATTGCCATTAACATATCCACTCAACCTTATTTCCCCATAATTTAATTTCAGTATCTAAGTTTATATGAGGAAAGGAGTTCGTCTAAAAGGCTAAGAGCATCTCCAATAGGAGAGCTAAATAGAAAATCCTCTCTATTATAGAGAATAAACACACAAAATAGATCTCTAATGGACTCTCTATACTCGGATTTTTTTTTTTGCTCATGAACAGTAGCTCATCAAGTTTGATGGGCTACTGTTCATTCTTCAAATATTTTTTTCTATTATAATAATTAGGTATTGAATAAAAAAATGTTGAAAGATGTGTAGTTGTTAAAAAAAGAATAAATAATGAATGAAAAAATAATATTTAAATGAGATAGAGAATCTGCTAAAAAGTGTATTTGAAAAAGTGGGTAGCTAAAAGGTAAAAGTCACTGTTTATTCTTCAAACAGTACAAAAATTTGTCTAACCTGCTAGAGGTACTCTAATATAGTAATAGGATGATAAAGGGTTCATCAAACTATTATTCAAATTGTGTGCTCACTATTGTATCCATGAATAAAAATTGTGGGTTCTCCAAAAATATTATTTAATTCGTTTTAACAATTTTGCTATGAAGAGAGGCGATAGGGTGTTAAATAATTTTTAAATAAAATGGAAACTTTATTTTATTATTATCACCAATCGTAAGATGTACAGAGTTGGAATAGCATAGTTGTTTATGAAAAAAGAAAACAGAGGTGTGAATGCATTGGAATAGGTTGGATTTTGTTTTGTGTTTTTTTAAAAGCCAACAATTTCACATGTTGAGAAAAGTTCAACTCAACTTGATTCATAGGGAACATGTAGGGTTGGGTCGATTCATTAGAAGTTGGAACCATTTTGTTAGGCCTAATAAAAATTTTTGGTTTCCATTCACCAATTTAAACCCATTTTTTTAATAAATAATTACAATTTCATCTAAAATAAAACTCAAAATACTAAGATAGTCCGAACTAACAAATTTAAAGTAAGTTATAAAGTTTAAAGAAGTTTAAAGTCTGTGCTATATATCAAAAAGTTAGACCCTTTTAAATATACACCACCGTCAGTTTCTTTAAGACATTCTCCCCTCTCTTCATGTGTATGTGTTAAAACACTTAGTATTTTCCAAAAAAAAAATTTTGATTGGTATATAAAATCCAAAATAAAATAAATTGAAGAGTTTATACATATATTGTTTTTTAAAGTATTAATTAATAGCGGGTTGGATCTGGTTATTTGGATTGAAATTTTTGTCAACTTTTCAACCTGATCCAGCTCAAGTTTCATAAAATAAGGACTGGACCAAACCCTTCAACCCACAAAATTCAAACCCTGAGGTTGGTTTGGATTAGGTTCATCAAGCTCTTAAAGAAGAATAAACAAAAGAACTACCAAACTCAGAAATAATAGAAAACAATTCACATGAATGTTAATGTTTTACACAAGCTAAGTTACATACAAATTACAACACAAAAGATGAGCAAATCCACGGTTGAACTAGTAGCAATCTTCCAACAAACTGCCACAAAGGTATCTTAGAGTTCAAACTTTTACATTTATTACAGACAAATAAGAAACAAAGTCTTGAGTATTAATATATTGAACAATAACTAGAATACCCAAACAATATTAAGAATTGGAGCTCCTAACAAAACAGAATCCTTTTGAAGCAAACAAGACAAACTCATAATCTTCAACATCATTCTGCCATGAAAAAAAAAAAAACCAGAGACATGGCTTAAAACTGACAAATTCATGTTCCAAACCACAAATAGTAAGACATCGTAGCCAAACCAAATCTAAGAAAGCACTATACGTACAATTGAAAGTCACAAGCAAGATTAGGATTATTGACATGCATGGAGGACATATAATGAAAAAACCTAGAAAAAGTCAACGTTACATAATTCACAATCTTGTATCTTCCAATCACACATCATTCATAGAGGACTTTCCTGGAACATATCGTGGGCATTACTCATATACAGAACATGCCTACAAACACACATTACACATGCATACACACCAAAATACATATTAAAAATAGTATTTTGACACAGGATCCAAAAGCTAATTCATTCTATTTCAAAGAATTTGATGTATTTATCAGTTTATGCCAAGATGGTAACTAAATCAAACTCCAAGCAATCAAGCGATAGCGAGCGTTGTTAGGCATGAACATGGTTACTTATTTATCATGTCAAAAACCATTAGTTTCAAAAACTTAAGCTATTACAAAGTGGATAAATAATATATGTCAAGCATACATAAATTTGTTAGTGAAATAACTTTAGATGAAGCAAAGCTTTTTTTTTTTTTTTGGGGGGGGGGGGGTTTAGATGAAAGATAGAAATGAATCTAATAACCATTCATGAAAAAAAAGAAAAAAGAAAAAAAAAAAGAATTGAGAAGCTACCTTAATGAAACATTCCTGATTTACTAACAGATGTAGATCTTTGGGATGCACCGCAACACTAAATAACAAAGAGTAACTTATGAGTTATGTCTAAGAGTATGATAACAAATTCAAATAGATATTGCTAACTTAGGTAACACAAAGTATCAAGTTGTAGAGTTCCAATCACATAAAAGAAGACATAAACAAAATTGTTCAACATGTACTAGTTGGAAATTATGACTTGGATCAGTCATTTCTCTTCTTGAGCTTATGACAACCTAACAATGAGGAATGCAGTAAAAATACAATTAAAGCAAGAGATTTGCTACCCAAAAGAAGAATCGGAAAAACAGAGAAAAATTGCAAATCTCCTTAAGAATTTATTTGTAACTCAAGGATTTTTAACTAGGACTCAAGAACCATAGGTTAATGGCCAAGATGCATCAATAAAGGGAAAATAATAAAATTGTGATTATACTTGTCAGAAAATAAATAAACCTTAATCACATCTCATTCATATAGGAATTGCAAACTTAAGAGCGTAGGGTCTAAAACAGAAATTGATAACTTTTTTTCTTAACCTAATACAACCACTTTTTCATGCATGATGCATAGATATAGAAATGGAGAGAGACTGTGCATCTTCTGGCTATTAATTTTTGCATCTATTGGGTACTATGGTTAAGAGTCAGTGCAAAAAGAAAGTACGACCTAACTCCTAAAAGCATCTTCCTAAAAAAAAGGCACTAGTCCCCCTCCCTCCTCAAAATAATATTGTCCTAGTCTAAATGGGAGGGGAACACTATGAGGAAAATATGAGGGTACATAAAGTCAAGAACATTATTTCTTAACTTATATGCTGCTTCTCAAATGGATAGCAGTATGTACAAATGAGTACAAGGGGCATCAATGAAAAGACATAGGGAGCATGTGCCAAGCTAAAAAAATATTATTGAAGACATCCTATCTTAAATTAAACTATAAATCTATGACCTCAGTGTGGCAGACTAACAATGTGAGCACTTAAGAGTTAAAACATCCTATTATCTATGGCAAAATAATAATAATAATAAAATAATAAAAAGAAGAAGCTATTATTAATCAATGTATTTCATGAAGACTAGTTCTCAAATTATATAAGAAGCAAAGTATGCACTTAGAAGTTTGAAATACAAAGATTGTGGTCCAAACCACAAAAATACATCATAACCAAACCAAATCTAAGAAACCTCTATACATAGAATTGAAAATTATATGCAAGCTTAGGATTATCAACACCCATGAACGACGCATGATGAAAAATCCAGCAAAAGTCGTGGGGTTACATAAGTCACCATCTTGTATCTTCCAATCACACAACATCCACATAAGACTTTCGTCAAACATATGGTGGGCTTGACATACCCACAAACAGAATACACCCAAATACATTTATATAAACAGTATTTTGAGCCAGGCCCAAAAACTAATTTTATCTATTGCAAGGAATTTTTTTTTTTTTTTTTTTTATTTTTCTATTCCAAGATGGTAGATAAAAACGAACTCCAAGCAATCAAGCAATAGCAAGCCTGATTCTGCCATGAAAAATATAGATATGATTAAGTACAATTAATCGTTGGAATGGATTATTTATTTATGATCTTAGAAACCGTTAGTTCAAAGAAATAGCTTAAATGATAAAATGAATGCAACCGTTCATTTAAAGGTTAAAAGTGGAAGAAAAAATAGATTGAACTAAGAAGTTACCTTCGTGAAACATTCCGAATTACACCCAGATGTATAGCTTTCGGATGTGCTGCACTTTTGGAAAATCCTCGTTGTTAATGCGATTTTCAAGTTCCATTGAGACAGATTCCAAATCCAGTTCTTGGAGAGTTCTAAGGTATTCAATGCCGAAGGGCACTGTTTTTAACTCCTTGCAGCTGTCAATATATAGTGATTTCAGATTTGGCATCACCCCCTTTTCTATTATTATCTCATTCAATTGAGGTAAATTATGAATACTCAATCTTGTAAGCTTAAGAAAGCCTGTATTGAAACATAGCTGTTTTCCAACATAGGCATTAGTAAGTACAAGACGTCCCAAATTGGGCAAAGCAGCGATGTGAGGGAGTAGATCTTCTTCCAATCTCGACCAATGCAAGTGCAAATATGTGAGGCTTTGAAGTGAACAAAACCATTGTGGCACCTTCTCTAGTTTTCCAGTCAAAAAAAGCTTTCGAAGGTTGGGAGGAGGAGATGAGAGTGCATCCATTTGGAGAGTTTCCTCCTCATTAGTTACCATGATACTCTAAGACCCTAAGAAGTTTCATGTTTTGAATAAGTTCGTCTCATCTGCTGCTTTCAAATTTGAAATACCTAGGGAGGTCAATTGGGTCATGCTCCGGATCTGTCTTATCAAGTCATCGTTTGCTGCAATAGAACACACAGCTTGCAACTTCTTTAACCGGGTGATATTTGATGGTGCTTACATCCCTGAATAAAATCTGAATTCATTCCAATTTCCGGTTGCGCGACACATAATTAGATGCCGCATGTTTTGCAACTCTCCTATTCCAAGAGGAAGGGCCTCTATACACATTTCCTTGAGGTCCAAAGTTTGAAGATTATGGAGGCTCCCTATGGAATTTGGGAGCTTCTTAAGTAAAGATCCCCTTAAATTCAAATATCTTAAGTTGAATAATTTGAATACTTCATCAGGCAATTCATCAATGGGGGCATCCTCCAAATCTAATACCCTTAACATTTTACTTCCTGAGGGCAATGTTTTCAATGCCTTGTTGAAAACAAGAAAAGATCGAAGCTTTGACATACCCGTAAATGATTTTAGTTCTCCATCGGTTTTGTGAATTGAAATGCGGCGTGCTTTGCATTCTTTCATTTCTTCTCCCCCATCATGTACGGAACCAAACTTTTCTTTGACTGATATTGATAGAGCAAGCCCCCGCAGAAGGTCATGCATTTTAAATCTCCTTGGCCTTCCAAATTCATTCCTCTCTACAACTTGAAGCATGTTCCTGAAAGTGAGTTTTACTAGATAGCTATCTGCCACTTCTTCTAGAGTGGACCCTTCAACTTTTTCTACAAATCCTTCTGCCATCCATAGCTTAATGAGCCTTTTTCTTTGATCTTATGATCTTCTGGGAAAAGGGAGCAGTATAAGAAACAATGCTTCAATTGATATGGTAAATCATTGAAACTAAGTAACAAAATGCTCTTCACTGCTTCTAGCTCAGGATTGTTACTTAACTCCAATTCAAGCTGCTATAAATTTCATTCCATTGAGACATATTCTTGGAGTACATAAGGCTGCCCAAAGCCGCAATTGCAAGAGGTAGGCCATTACATTTTCCTACAAGTTCCTGAGCAAAAGATTTAAGCTCCGGTGGACAACTTCCATTAGGACTGCTTGAGAATGCTTTCTTGAAAAAGAGTTCCCAAGCCTCTTCCATTAGCAACAATTCAATATTATGAATGTGATGCTTACCTCCCATTTGATGGCAAGCTACATCATCTTCTTTTCGAGTTGTAAGGATGATTCTACTCCCAAGACAACTATCTCGAAGTGATACCTTTATTTCATCCAAGAGGTTTGTGTCCCAAACATCATCTAGGACAAGTAGGTAACTTTTCTTCTCTAAATAATTCACCAGTGTTTTTACTAATAGTCTGTAGTTCATGGAATTTAAGTCTGCTGGATTTACTTCCTTCCTTGACTCATGGAATTCCTTAATCAATCTCCTCAATACGTCTTCTAATTCATATACTTGGGAAATTGTGATCCATGCACAACAGTCAAAATGTTTCTTTACATCATCATTGTTGTAGGTGTTGGCAGCTAGTGTGGTCTTGCCGGAACCTCCCATCCCAACTATCGAAATGACAGTCTGATGTGGTTCTCCATCAATCAACCAATCCATTATCGATTGCCTTTTCTTTTCAATTCCTACAAGTTCGTCTTCTTTCAAAAAAAGAGATGATTCAGCATGACGCACCACCCGTTTCTGATTATCTTTAGATCTAGTTCCCTCTATACGATCAATACCATATCTTTGGTTTCTCTCTGGTATGGCGCCCTTGATTTTCCCATTAATTTTTTGTATCTTGGTGGCTGTTTGACGCCTCATCCAGAGATTTTTTGGAAAGTAAATGGTGTGGTGAAGGATCCAGGAAGATCGACCCCCAATTCGTTGGCGATTCATGTGATACATGAAGTTGTCAATAATGTCTTCAACATCATACGCCATGTCTCTCACATTTGCCACCCAAGTTTTCTCTCCTTCCCTCCCTACTCCCTTTCTATCAGCATCTACTAAGAATGATCGCATGCTTATTAACTCATCTTTAATATCTTCAATTGCATCACGAGCCCCCCATAACAAAGATGCTTCATTTGAAAGGATTGAAATGATATTTTCAGTGAGTTCCACTACAGCCTGATCCATTTTTAACTTCACAGTTCAAACTCCCTTCTAGCTTTAGTCACCAAGTTTTTATGCTCCCTTTCTTCCAGTTATATCACATCCAAAGAGAAAGAGAATGCCATGCTTTGACTTGTTGCTTGCCGGTCCTAGGAGACATGCACAAAAAAAAAAGAAAAAATAAATAAAAGAATAGAGGTGAGAAACATAATGCATGAAAGTATTCTAATTCTCAAAAAGTGTACTAGTACGTCAGTTAAGTTGAAGAATGATTTTTTTGGGGGGGATAAGTGGTGTAGATACAGTGATTTTTTGTATTTATTTAATTTAAACAATGATAGTTGTACTTGTCTAAATTAAACAGTGAGAAATATTTCTATTTGTTGCTGGCAATATTTTCTTTTTTTTTTTGAAGGAACTTGCAATATATATTTTTTTAAACAGAACATTTCAATAATTAAAATTTCATCGTTTCCACATGGTTTGTATTTATGACACCATATGTTGTCTAATATGTGATTTGTACATTAAACAAAACACTAGAAGGATGTGATTCGTGAACTTTCAAAAAAGAAAAAGAAAAAGGAGGATGTGTACATTAGTCTTTATATTAGATTTTTTTTAATTGCATAATAATGGTAAGGAAAGGCGAGGTACCAATAAATGTTTATAAAGATTTAAGGAGTAAGATTCTCAAAAAAAAGATTTAAGGACTAGAATGAAATAACGAGAATTAGATAAAAAGAATTAAAAAATTATATAATTTATGGACCAAAATTTTGACTTTTCTTTTTATTTCTTTCGAAACAAGATAATTGAGTCTTTCTAAAATATCATTCTTATCTTATTACGAAATTTAAAACTTTCAAAGATTGAAGGCATTTGATGGGTTAATTGGTTTGGTATTAGGCTTTTGATAAAAAAATTTATCAGGTCATTCATTATTTAACAATTTTGGTGCTTGAATTTATTTTCTATTCTTTTAGATCACAACCTTCCACTAATGAGGTTGATTTGTCATTAGATTCAATCTGATTGTCTGCCTATTGATTTTTCCCCCCTTTCTGGTGACGTTTCAGCAAGAAGAATCTGAGATTGGTTTACCTGGAGGAAATGGTCAGCTATTGACACTTGGTCTAGGACTATTGGTCACAGCAATTGCTGCAGCTTATGTGACTTGGCTTGCTAAGGTAATGTCTCTATTGCAATTTGCAAAGTATTTCTTTCTTATAACCTATTATGTTTAAGGTTCCTGTCCTAATCCCTCATTTTGCCAGTAGGGTTAATATCAGTGTAAATAACTAAGCAACTTTATTTATTTACTTTTATAAGACAACTTTATATATCATTTATGAAGTAAAATTACAAGTTTTCTCGTGTTGAATATTAACAAAAGAAAAGAGAAATGGTGCATGTAAGGCATTGCGTTGCTTACTTTTAAGGGAAAATGATGTAAGCAAGACATATATTTAAGTGTGCTATTTAATAAATTTTAACTCGACTGCTGGAAATGGAGAAGGGCCCCCTTTCCTCCTCCACTCTCTTGCTTATTCTACAAACTGCCCTTTCTTACTTTGCACAAACATACACATCAAACCATGGTGGTATAAATCAGCTATAAGTTTTGTTATAGTTGTTACCATTTTTCCCTTCTATATTATTTATTTGAATTTGGTAATCTATGGCAACATTACAGCACATTTAAAGAATATTTTTTGAAATTTTTTACAGAATAGAACCACTTGTCTGCAAAGAATACACCAATAAATGCCTTGTTCTTATACCTTACCACAAGGGTGGAAGGCAGTTGCATATTGGATTCCAGGTACGGCTCTTTAACAACACATAAATGTGGATTAAAGTCTTGTTCTCTCCCTGTTTTTAATATGCTCATGGGCTGTGGTGTAGGAATTTACTGAAGATTTGGCAACTCGTTCTCATGCAATCATGGATCATCTACACTCCATAAGGGTGGGCTCTATTAACCCTTCTGAAATTAATATATCTCTCTAATTTCTTATGAAAGTTCAAAAACGTGTACAAACACCTTTGAACGTTTAGACCCTCAAATTACACTTTAACCAATTCAAACAATATGTCAAACAACAAGTGTGCGGAAACTTAACATATGCTATAATATGGAATTGGTAAAAACTATCTAAGCTAAAACAGAATATAATCCACAGCAGATAATAAAAAGGCAAAGATAGAGAGAAAGGAAGATGCAAACACAAGGACAACACACGATGTGTTATCGAAGAGGAAACCGAAGCCCTCGGTGTAAAACCTCTCCGCCGCCCTCCAAGCGGTCAATAATCCACTAGAAAATGTAGTTGGGATACATGAATAGCAATAGACCCTCCAAGCCTAATCTACCTGATGTACCTAAGCCCTCCAAGCTTCTTGCTCCAACGAGGTTGCGCCGAACCTTTTTCTTTTCTAGCTTACCAGATTCTGCTACTAGACCGTAGCATCCGCCATTCTTGGCATCCTCCAATGCTTCCCAAAGCTCCAAAGACACTCAACACTCTAAATTGGTGTGGGTAGTGTTTGGATAGAAATCTCCTCTCAATAGGTATGACAATGAGAGAGGGAATGAGAAGAGACTACAAAGGTTTCTCTCTAAGAGTGAGTAGCTCTCTCTAATTGGGTGGGTGTTTTGAAGAAACCTCTCTTAGGGGTTTTTTTTTTTCTGAATAGCCACACATATCTTGTGGGAATGAGGGGTATTTATACTGGTGTGAGAATGGAATACGAAGAGTCAATTTTTCCAAAAACAGGGCTGGCTGGCGACTTGACCTTGCGACTTGACTGAGTCGCGAGTTCAAGTCGCGAGCTAACTTAATGGCCAGTCTGGATTTTTGTCGTGTAGTGCTCCAGGTGGCGTGACTGTTCAGCTCCCCTGCATGCTCTGCACGTGAGCAACTTTTGGCGGCTTGAAAGCTGTGAGCCACCCGCGAGTCCTAGCCGCGAGTCTCTGCTTCATTGCACTGTCTTGAGCATTTCTTCACACTCTCTCACACACTACCCTTACATGATTCCCACCTAAATACAAGGTTTCTAAGTGCTATATTATAAGCAAATTTGTCATGGAATAAAGCCAACACATGGTTGATTAAATTCAACCTTACATCTTACATGTAAGAGTTTTATTTTTTAGATATAGATCTTAAAGAATGAGTCTAATATGCAAGTCCTGTGTCATAATTGGCATGTGATTCCATTCTTCTTTGAGAGTTCTCGATGCAGAACGGATTTTCGTGAATAATAAATAAAAGGGAAAAAAAATCCTAGACTTCACCACCTAAGGGTACTTAGAATCACCACCAACTTGTAGAGAAAACTCTAACTCAAATTTATTTATTCAAATTGAATTGTCTCAAACTATTCTTGGAGTCTCTTTTTAATAGGCTTCAAGGCTTAAATCACGTTACAGTTACATCCAATGAAATCCTCAACAAAATTAAAGCCAAAATTTAAAAATTCAAAATTCAAAAATGAAATCTTGTATCTTAAATAAGAAAATATTTGTAATAAATAAATGATTAAATTAACCATTTTCTAACATAAGCTTTTGGGGAATTAGTAATTCAACATGGTATTAGAAAAGAAGGTCCTAAGTTTGATCATTATCTCCACTGTACCTTCCATTTAAAATTTTAAAAATCCTATATGTTGGGTCCTATTTATCAAGGGGGATTCTAAGCCTGCATGTGAGGGGGAGTATTAGAATTATGATTAAATTTGTCATTTCCTAATAGTTTAAGCTTTTGGGAGAATCAGTAATTTGATAATAAACTTTGAATAAATTTGACTGTGCTCTCTACATAACTTCTTTTTATCAGGGTCACAAGATCTTTACTCACATTCTTTAACTTCTTTTCTAAGCTTTATGTCAGCCACAAGTTTTAATTTCAAATGCATAGTAACATTACATTCTAAAGAGCTGTAAGATATTACAAATTAATAGTGGAAGATAAAGAATATTGTAGTAGATATGTGGCTATGGTTTGGAGATGCTCCCTTCTGCTTCCAAATTTTTTGCTAACATCTTAATTGTCGTCTGAAACTTTGGTTTTATTTCTCTTGGTGATTGATCAGCACCTGCCTTTTGATCAAGTTTTCTATCCTTTTTGCCTGCTTTGAGCAAGCAGATTTTAGGTGATAATATGGTTTCTCTTTAGACATATTACTAGGTTAAAATTACAGTTTAGGGTACCTGCATTATGGAAATAGGTTAAATGGTTCTTGTACATGAAGTTGGCAGAGAGGAGTAAGAAAAAGGGCTCATAAAGGAGTTGACAAGATTTTAAGTGGGGCTTCAAAAAGAATCTAGATATGGAAAGCTTTGGGTGGGGGAAGGTTGCTTTAGTTTAACCTTCCCTTTGCATTTTTCTTTTTCTTTTTAATATCAATAACTGGGATTATAATTCCCAACTTATTAGTGGGGAATCAAATGTCTCTTTGAAGATAAATGAGATTGAAAATGAAATAGAGTATTCTTTAGTAATTTTAAAGGGGCATGTGCCTGGGGGAGGCATTTCATTTCTTTGAAATTGTGGCTATGCTATTTGGTGAAATTTAAAGGTGGATTTGCCAATGAGCTGTGGCTTCCTTGCCCCTTAGAATGGGGTGGACAGATTTTGAAATCCACTAGATGCACGTATAACTTGCCACTCATAAAAATAATGTTGGAGTTTGAGCTCTTGAATCTGTTGGTTTCAAGTACAATGGCACTTGTACACCACTAGTCAATATATTACTAAAAGCTGAGACGTAGCATTTAATGTTGCTACGCTCACATTGAGCCACATCAGCAGCCACGTCATCATTTTTTGTTTCTAATTTTTGTTTTATATATATTTTTAAACATTTTTTCATTTAAGGTGACTTAAAAACTCCATTATTTAATAATTAAAATATCTTTTAACCATTATTTTTATTATTAATTTTTCAAAACTCTCCCTCCCTTTTACCTCTTCATCTCCCCACTATTTTTTACCTTAATATCATTTTTTTCTTTACCTTTTGTCTTCCTTTATTTTGACTCTTCTTATTCTCAATATCTTACTATAAATTTGACATTTTCCTTTTCATTTTATGCATGGTTTTCTCACACAAAAAGGTTACTTTTCTCTCTCTCTCTCTCTCTCTCAATTTGTTTTTCATTTTTTGTTTGATTTTTTTATTTTTTATTTTCATTGCATCAATTCTTTAGGTTGATGAATTTTTTTGTTAATTAGAATTCTACGTTGGGTTGATGCAATTTATTTTTATGTTTTAAGTTATTATCTTTTATATTCTTTTTTATTAAATATTATCCTATTGCATTATGCATATAGTATATAATAATATAATGTTATCATATTACATAGAATGATTTGGATAATTTGATGTTTATTGCTATATAGTTTATTTTTACTCTTTTTTCCTCTCTTATTATTTTATTCAACATTTATCTATATCTATATCTATATCTATCTATATATTACTAAAAGCTGAAGCATAACATTTAATTTTGCTATGCTCACATTGAGCCACATCAGCAGCTACGTCATCATTTTTTGTTCCTAATTTTTGTTATATATATTTTTAAACATTTTCTCATTTAAGGTGACTTAAAAACTCCATTATTTAAAAATTAAAATATCTTTTGACCATTATGTTTATTATTAATTTTCCAAAACTCTCCCTCTCTTTTACCTCTTCATCTCCCCACTATTTTCTACCTTAATATCATTTTTTCTCTACCTTTTTGTCTTCCTTTATTTTGACTCTTCTTATTCTCAATATCTTACTATAAATTTGACATTTTCCTTTTCATTCTATGCATAGTTTTCTCACACAAAAAGGTTCTCTCTCTCTCTCTCTCTCTCAATTTTTTTTTCATTTTTTGTTTGATTTTTTCATTTTTTATTTTCATTGCATCAATTCTTTAGGTTGATAAATTTTTATGTTAATTAGAATTCTACTTTGGGTTGATGCAATTTATTTTTGTGTTTTAAGTTATTATCTTTTATATTCTTTTTTATTAAATATTATCCTACTGTATTATGCATATAGTATATAATAATATAATGTTATTATATTACATAGAATGACTTGGATAATTTGATGTTTATTGCTATATAGTTTATTTTTACTCTTTTTCCTCTCTTATTATTTTATTCAACATTTAAATTCAATCACATCCTCCATACTGTTAAATTATGCGGCATAAATCAAGAAAATGGCTAGACACAGACTTGCCTTCTTTTACCATATGTTGGGGGAATCAATATATTTGTGTGATAAATGATCGTATAATTTATAATTTAAATAGCACCCTTTGAATGTGGCGAGGCCCATAGATTGAGCAATTTGTAGATTTATAAAGGCTATTGAGAATGAACTTTTTGAATTAAGTCTAAAAAAAAATATGAACTACTATATATCAATTAGATAAAAACTTTTATCATAGATACATTAATATTTTTTTTGCCACATATTTAAATCATGCAAACTTAATAATTTTATATCATGTGTTAGCATCATCTTTGCTTCTTCTTCTTCTTCTCAAAAATATTATGTATCATCTTTAAAGGATGCTAACAATATTGATCTTATGGGAAAAGTTACATAAAATATTGAGAAAAAAATGTTTTATATTACAATCTACTAAAAATGTTTTACACATTCATCTATTTTAATTTAGATTTTTTTCCAAAAAAAAAAAAAAAATTTAGATATCTATAAGTAAACAATGAAATAATAATTCATGAATAATAAAAACATATATATATATATATCTATACATATTTATCTTGTATGGTTGTAACTTTAAATATACTTTTGCATTTATGTATTTATCTACTTTAATTTAGATGTTTATAACTTAATAATGAAATCTATAAACAAGGTAATTAAAACAATCATATTTCTAGAATTCAAAAAGTCACAATTTCTTTTTTCAAAAAAATGCCTTTTACATTTCCTTGGAATTTTTAATTTTTAATTTTTTTATAAAACCTTTGACATACCACTAACCTAACCACTTCATACATTAAAAAAATTTAAGGCTCAATATTACTTCCATTAATATATTATGGATATCTTAATTGATTGAGACCAAACTAGAGAAATGTCTTTCATATTTCATTGAAAATTCAAAAGGAAAAAAAAAAAAAAAAACCTTTGACATACCACTAACGTAACTAGATCTATAACTATTTAAGCCATCCATGATATCTATTTCTTATTGATAACCATAAAATTTACAACTAGCAAGGGAACAAAGTAATAAAGAATAAATGAAGGAAGAAAAAAAAGAAATGAAATCAAACGTCAATTAATAACTGTTATTTGGAAAATAAAAAGGTGGTAAAGAGGAGTAAAAAATAAAATAGAGATGGCTATATAGAGGACATTAAAAACTTTATAGTGCAATAAAATCAACAATTAAATATAATAATACAAAATTTAAACTTAAAACTAATCAAACTCTAACTAGGGAAATTATATATATATATATATATATATATATATAACACCATATCTTCATACACCATGACTTAAAAAAAATTATTGAATAGTTCTACCTCTTATTTAATGTCTATTTTATACAAATCATCAACCAATAAATATATGATAATGGTAAAAAATGTTATAGAAAAGATTATCAAAAATATGATAATACTATATTTAAAAAACAAAAAAACTCTTTATAAAGTTTAGGGACTAAAATAGTCTTTTATCTAAAAATTTATCACGCGCAATGCGCGGGTCTGCGACTAGTTATAAATTTAAATCTGGAAGAAATGCCTTAATCTGGAAATACCACTTTTATATACTTATGTATGTGACTTTTAAATAGTTTATTTTTGCTAAATAGTTAAAAAGTAAACATTCGTCCTCTTCTAATCCTAGAAGTTGAAATATTTTCCAAATTAATCTTAAGATTGTCACATATACTAAAGCTTCTACTTGATTGGTGGGTTCGATTTTGGCTTGACCCATAATTTAGCATGGCCATTGTCAGGTTCCCATTTCTCTCAACTTTGAATGAAGTAGTGTGTAAGTGCATCCAAATTGACTACACTGGTTGGGCTGGTTTCCAGTTTGGGAGGATAGAATGCTAGCTCAATAAGTAATCATGTAAATATAAATAATCTCATATCGTTTCTGTTTATGATTAACGTTTCTCGTATTCATTTATAGTACTAAGTGACGTTGAGCTTCAGTCGGGCCCCTCAATCGCTCTGTTACATTTTACCATATTATATGTGTGTGGTGTTTGCTTTTTACTCATGCAAGATGTTAAGTTCTAAGCTTTATACTGTTTAAACAGGCCAAAGTACTCACAGTTTGCCAATCCAGAAGCAAGGATAGACTAGAAGGTAACATGATCTTTCACCCTTCTGTTTTGCATTACTTTTCCTGTTTCCCCCCTTTCATTGTTACTTCATATTCTCCTCCTTCTATTCATAAAGGTAAGGAGGATTGGGGTAATATATTTTAACAGAGTGGTACTCTTCCAAGTATCTACAGCAACCCCCCCCCCCCCCCCCCCCCCCCTTTTCTCCATGCCCCTGTTTTTTTTACAAAAAGAAACAAGAAAAACAGAGAAAAATAAATCAAACTGTTGCTCCACGACCAAAAAATAATTTTGATACTATAATCCAGCTCCACTGAGTGGTGGCTCAAACTAATCAGTATTTATTATGGAAATCCATTTTTTGCTATTTAAGTCTATCTACGGTTGTGTGGAGAAGTATTTTAATCAATCTTATATTCTTTGATCTATATTATTAATACGTGTAAAAATTCTAATGTTTATATTGTAGAAGAGGGAGAGGATTCCCAAGAAAAAGAGGGGAGATCATATGGTTCTCTTATGATTCAGAGATTAACTGGAAGTGAAGAAGGACGGATTGATCACATGCTTCAAGTGCGTTGTTTTACCAATTTGATGATAAATCTTACAACCATGTACATGGTCATGCACATGCACACACTGATACTGCACATATATTTCTAATGATAACTAGGATTAGCATCTTGCATTTGTTACTTGTTAGAAGTCATTAAAAATGGATAAGGTAGTACCAGTTCAACATAGAAGGACCTAATCTGATCATTGGAGCAGCTTTCTTGCTAGATTCTTTGTATGTATCCCCACCTTGTTGCGTGCTAATCTTAAAACAAGGATATGGACATGGTGCTGTGTACCCAGCTCATGTAGGTCTTGGACATGGCAGAATTAAGATAAATGCCATGATATGAATGTTAAGAGGGTTCAGATGGATGACTCACAACATAAGGAAAATCAAATGAGGAGTTGAGATATTGATGCAAAGATTGGCATTGCATCAATCAAGGATAAGATGCGGGAGTCACCTCAGATGGTTCATTATGTGTAATGAAGATCTACAGATACACTAGTTTAAAAAGGTTGATACAAGTGGAAGGAGTGTTAAGAGTAAGCCGGTAAGGGCATTAAAAAAAATACGTGGGTAGTAGTAAGAAGATTTCCAAAGAGTTAGCGAAGAACACAACTTTTGAAGTGTTGAAGTGGAAAAAGACTCATGTAACTGATATCAATGTTGTGATTAAGATTAAGTTGAACTTGAGTTGTATTTGCATGTTGAAATATGTTTTTCCAATAATAGTTTGATGTTGTTCGTGCAGGATAAAACATTTGAGCATCCATACTTACAAGCCCTTGGAGCACATACGTAAGTACCCGCTTTCTACTTTCTTAAAAAAGTCATTTTATACATAATTTTGGTTCTGTCTAGTATTGCTTGTTATTGGGCAAGTACTCACTATCTACATTGTGTGCAACTATTATCATCGCCTTCCATCATTAACTTCTCGTTTGAACATTTGGCACAAAATGTTCATGCAATTAGCATGTAATGATTGATGTATCTGATCCCACCATACCATGTTTAAGCAACAACTATCACTATGATTCTTCTTATGTGTTTACATTTATTGGCCTTTTTTTGCATTTTTTCAAGCTATCCTATTTGGTTCTTATCTAATAATCTGTTTCTGGTTAGTTCTTATCTAATAATCTGTTTCTGCTAACCATAAGGTTTTCACAATGTCAATGATTACTATATACTTGCAGTTGCTAAAAAGTTTTTCTTTTTTCGTTTCTCTTTCTTATTCTTACACCACAGAAGGGTTAAAACATTTTTAACAAAATGTTAGATTGAGTTTAGGATATTTATGTTCTCAAAACTTCTTTTTCATCTGTTCATAATCATTTGATAAATTGCACTAATCTTTTTCATTTGTTTGTAATTATTAAATTACCGATTATTCTAAAAGCTTAAGCTATTAGCATATGGTAAATTTAATCATTTAACTATAAACTTCTAACACTCCCCCTCACGTGTGGGCCGAAACTATCTTTTAAAAGGTGAGGCCCAGCACGTGGGAATTTAAATCAGAGGTAGAATGGAGGAGACAAGGGTCAAACTTAGGACCTCTTCCTTTGATGTCATGTTAAATTATCGTTGTCCCAAAAGCTTAAGCTATTAGGATATGGTAAATTTAATCATTTAACCATATACTTCTAACAGTAATCTTGTTTATGACTAAGAAACTGAATTAATAACATAACTATAAAGAACAGATGTAGCACCAGCTTGAATTAATAACATATGTACAACAACAAAATCCGTAGGCAACAAAAATTGTCACAAATCCATAATTTTAGTCAGAAAGAAAGAGATTAAGTTGCAAAAATGGAGAAAAAGATTAGGGAAAATTACATTTTACACCATATATTTTGGGGGTTCTTTCAAATATAACCCAATAATTAATGTGGTTCCAAAATAAATCCTATAATTTCTAAAGTTTCAATTAAAATCGTGAAGTTTAAGACTGTTAGAAATTAAACCTTATAGTTTTGTTAGTTTCAAACTCTGGACTTTTAAGATCGTATCACTTTAAACTCTGGGCCTTTTGAGTTTGATTGTGGGGTTTAAAAATTTAACAGTTTTCTTCTCCTTTATCCCCATTCTCTGTAGTGGGGAATATAATAATAGACAAGTAACTTGAGCGTGCATGTTGTGTTGCTTTTGTACATTGATCTTCTTTTAATTTGTGAATCTTGGCATACATAAACTATTGGAGGGATCATGATACCGCACTTTTCATATTAAAACACTTGTTTCGAGATATACCTGAAGACCCCAACTCACCTGCGGGATCTAGTGGGGGCAACTCAAAAGAAGAAAGTGGTTCCATAGGTTGGTTTGATCAAAGACAGCCTGTTGATGAAGAACTTCCATTAACATTCTCTGACACAGTTATGGTTAGAAATTTTTCAAGAAAAGCCAAGAAGATTTGGAAGAAGCGCTGATGATAGTAGCAGTATTTGAATTCTTGCTGCATGCCTTTAGATGCATCATGCTGGTGCAATTGATGACAATTGAAGCAATTTTTGTTATTATCATATCACTGCATTCTGGGCCAATTATCTCATATTTTTAACATTGTAGAAAAGTCCTGAAATTTATGATTGTGTCATGCTGCGATGGGAATGCTAGTCAAAGTTACAATGAAAAGTATATGCCATTGTCCACACCAAGGCTCACCCTTGAAATGTTGTTTGAGAATGAGGGGAGTGGGTTAGTTGTGCTATGTAGCAGAGTAGTAGTTGGTTAAATGGAAGTATACTTGAAACTAATCCCTTTGGGATTTAGGTGAAATCAAATGGACATATACAAAAAGTGTATAGTGTTGTTCAAAAAAACATGTAGACAGTGGCATACAATAGAATGATATAGAAAGGTGTTAATGGAACTCTCTCTCTCTCTCTCTCTGTGGGTGATGAGAATTGCAAAAGATGGTGTAAATTTGTAGCTTTATTGTATAAAAATACTCCTTTTGTGGTGATTTTTTGAGCTATCAAATGGAAAACTGTCGTGGTGTGTAACTTTAAAAGTCAATTCACTATATTGAAATACTATTTAATCATGTTGATATTTTTCTACAAGTCGACAAATTGATAAATAAGGTTGAGCAAGTTGTTGCTTAAGATGATTGGCAACTAGTAGTGGTAGAAATCCTAGCTACGAACCCACCGAGGCCGATTTGTGCATTACAAAATCATGGCAAAGAGATCAAGTCATGGGAATAACATCCATATAAATCCTAGCTACGAACCCACCTAGGCCGATTTGTGCATTACAAAATCATGGCAAAGAGATCAAGTCATGGGAATAACATCCATGATTCAAATGAAAAAAAAAAGGTTTATTGTCATTCCAAAAATGTACTATTATAATGTTGTCAAACCCTCCAACATGGGCGTTATGTTATGTCATGTACTTCATACTGACAAACTGAAAATCTTTTTGCACAACCTCCCCACTCTAGCTAATAGTAATAGTTAATACCTACACTTAATACAAACTCCCTTTTATCACTAAAAACATCCAGCTAATATTGATTGATATGTAAGGTTCATATTTAAAGCTTAGTGTGTGTTTGGCAAAAACTAAAAAGCCAACTTATTTTACTATTTAGCTTATTTTTGCTATTAGTCATGGGTCTCACTGTACTATTTCAACTAACTTTTACTTTTATCTACAGTACTTTTAGCAAAAAGTTTTCAGTTTCAACAAAATAAACGGATCCCAAACAAACCTTTAAATACAATTCTTTAGATATTGTAAAATGTGTCATCTTCTTTTGATAACAATTAAATCTAACCATGTAACTTTTTCTCAAAAAATATTCAACTGTGTAACTTAGTCTTCTTGAAGAGATGGAAAAGCATAGTTCCCTAGTTTGAACATGGCGGAACATCTACATTGTCACGAAATCTTCATGCTCACACAGACTATGTTTTTGGCGAAACGTGTTCCACCCTTCCTTGAGAACATAAACCCTGGACTCCCAAAGTTTGAACGTCATTGAGTGTTCCTTATCTTTTATGTCATACATAATGATAGGAATTCCATTATCAACATATTCGTTCTTGTTTAGCAATGGTAAGAGAGTTTTTGACATCTAGTTTGTTCAGAGAGAGCTTGCTTTGGTCACACCTTACATAGCTGAATGCCAATTGCTTCTCAAAAGGCTTAGAGCATGCTCCTATGAGGCTGTTGAGGCATGGGAATGGTGGGAAATCCGTGGGCTTGCAGGAATAGGCTTTCATGGACAGGGTTAATAAACCATGGTTTTCTTTGGAAACATTGAATGGGTTCTGGCTTGCTAGTATTTGCTACATGTTGCTTATGCCTAATTCTTTGGTTTTTGATTTCATGCAAAGCTATGGCAAATTTCTCATCCAACAATTGGCATGCTTTATGTGAAGAAGAATCATGGCAGCTTTCTCTTCCTCATTGAATTTGTGAAGGAAGTCATTGCCATTAACATATCCACTCAACCTTATTTTCCCCATAATTTAATTTTAGTATCTAAGTTTATATGAGGAAAGGAGTACGTCTACAAGACTAATATAGTAATAGGATGAAAAATGGTTTAACAAAAAAAAAAAAAAAAAAAGGATGAAAAAGGGTTCATCAAACTATTATTCAAATTGTGTGCTCACTATTGTATCCACGAAAAAAATTTGTGAGTTCTCCAAAAATATTATTTAATTCGTTTTAACAATTTTGCTATGAAGAGGGGCGGTAAGGTGTTAAATAATTTTTAGATAAAATGGAAACTTTATTTTATTATTATTATCATCAATCATAAGATTACAGAGTTGCAAGAGCATTGTTGTTTATGAAAAAAGAAAATAGAGGTGTGAATGCATTGGAATAGTTTGGATTTTGTTTTGTATTTTTATAAAACCCAACAATTTCACATGTTGAGAAATGTTCAACTCAACTTGATTCATAGGGAATATGTAGGGTTGGGTCGGATCGTTAGAACCATTTTGCCAAGCCTAAATAAAAAATTTTGGTTTTCATTCACCAATTTAAACCCATTTTTTTAAGAAATAATTACAATTTCATCTAGAAAAAATCTCAAATTACTAAGACAGTACGAACTAACAAATTCAAAGTATGTTACGAAGTCTAAAATAAATTAATTTTTTTTAGGTGTATAAAATCTAAAATAAAATAAATTAAAGAGTTTATACATATATATATTTTTAAAGTATTAATTGATAGAGGGGTTGGATTGGGTTATTTGGATTAAAAATTTTGTCAACTTTGAACCCGATCCAACTCAAGTTATAAAAAAATAAGGACCCAACCAAACCCTTCAACCACAAAAAACAAACCTTGATGTGTTGGTTTGGATCAGGTTCATCAAGTTGTTAAAGAAGAATAAACAAAAGAACTATAAAACTCAGAAACAACAGAAAACAATTCACACAGATGTTAATGGTTTACACAAGCTAAATTACATACAAATTACAATCCACGGTTGAACCAGTGACAATCTTCCAACAAACTACCACAAAGACATCTTGGAGTTCAAAATTTTACATTTATTACAGGCAAATAAGAAACAAAGTCTTGAGTATTAATTTATTGAACAATAACTAGAATACCCAAACAAAACTTAGAATTAGAGCTCCAAACAAAACAGAATCCTTTTGAAGCAAACAAGGCAAACTCATAATCTTCAGCATCATTCTGCCACGAGTAAAAAAAAAAAAAAAAAACGGAGATATGGCTTATTAAAATTGACAAATTCATGTTCCAAAACACAAATAATAATACATCATAGCCAAACCAAATCTAAGAAACCTCTGTACATAAAATTGAAATTCACAAGCAAGATTAGGATTATTGACATGCATGGAGGACACATAATGAAAAAACCCAGAAAAAGTCAGCATTACATAATTCACAATCTTGTATCTTCCAATCACACATCATTCATAGAGAACTTTCCTAGAACACATGGTAGTCATTACTCACATACAGAACACGCCTACAAACCCACATTCACACATGCATACACACCAAAATAAATATTAAAAACAGTATTTTGACACAGGATCCAGAAGCTAATTCATTCTATTTCAAAGAATTTGATGTGTTTATCAGTTTATGCCAAGATGGTAACTAAATCAAACTCCAAGCAATCAAGCAATAGCAAGCATTGTTAGGCATGAACATGGTTACTTATTTATCATGTCAGAAACCATTAGTTTCAAAAACTTAAGCTATTACAAAGTGGATAAATAATATAAGTCGAGCATACATAAATTTGTTAGTGAAATAACTTAGATGAAGCAAAGCTTTTTTTTTGGTTGGGGGGGGGGGGGGGTTAGATGAAAGATTGAAATGAATACGATAACCATTCATGAAAAAAGAAAAAAAGACAAAGAAGAAAAACACAGAGAAGTGAGAAGCTACCTTCATGAAACATTCCCGAATTACTACCAAATGTAGATCTCTGGGATGCATTGCAACACTAAATAACAGAGAGTAACTTATGAGTTATGTCTAAGAGTATGATAACAAATTCAAATAGATATTGCTAACTTAGGTAACACAAAGTATCAAGTTGCAGTTCCAATCACATAAAAGAAGACATAAACAAAATTGTTCAACATGTATTAGTTGGAAATTATGACTTGGATCACTCATTTCTCTCCATGAGCTTATGACAACCTAACAATGAGGAATACAATAAAAATACAATTAAAAGCAAGAGATTTGCTACCCAAAAGAAGAATTGGAAAAATAGAGAAAAATTGGAAATCTCATTAAGAATTTATATCTAAGTCAAGGATTTTTAACTAGGACTCAAGAACCATAGGTTAATGGCAAAGATGCATCAATAAAGGGAAAATAATTAAATTGTGATTATACTTATCAGAAAATAAATAAACCTTAATCACATCTCATCCATATAGGAATTGCGAACTTGAGAGCATAGGGTCTAAAACAGAAACTGATAACTTTTTTCTTAACTTGATACAACCACTTTTTCATGCATGATGCATAGATATAGAAATGGAGAGAGACTGTGCGTCTTCTGGCTATTAGTTTTTGCATCTATTGGGTACTATGGTTAAGAGTCAGTGCAAAAAGAAAGTACGACCTAACTCTTAAGAGTATCTTCCCAAAAACAAGGCACTAGTCCCCCTCCCATACATGATCTCCTCAAAATAATATTGTCTCAACCTAAATGGGAAGGGAACACCTATGAGGAAAATACGAGGGTACATAAACTCAAGAAAATTATTTCTTAACTTATATGCTGCTTCTCAAATGGATAGTAGTATGTACAAACGAGTACAAGGGCAATCAATGAAAAGACATAGGCAGCATGTGCCAAGCTAAAAAAAAATTACCGAAGACATCCTATCTTAAATTAGACTATAAATCTATGACCTCAGTGTGGCAGACTAACAATGTGAGCACTTAAGAGTTAAAACATCCTATTATCAAAGGCAAAATAATAATAATAAAATATAAAAAGGAGAAGCTATTATTAATCAATGTATTTCATGAGGACTAGTTCCCAAATTATATAAGTAGCAAAGTATGCACTTAAAAGTTTGCAACACAAAGATTTATATATAAACAAATCACAGGCTAACGTGTGCTCACTATAATGGACCAATAAATTATATGCAAGCTTAGGATTATCAACACCCATGAAAGACGCATAATGAAAAATCCAGCAAAAGTCGTGGGGTTACATAGGTCAAAATCTTGTATCTTCCAATCACGCAACATCCACAAAGGACTTTCCTCAAACATATGGTGGGCTTGACATACCCACAAACAGAATACATCCAAATACATTTATATAAACAGTATTTTGAGTCAGGCCTAGAAACTAACATTATCTATTGCAAGGAATTTATTTTATTTTTTTATTTTTTTATGCCAAGATGGTAGATAAAACAAACTCCAAGCAATCAAGCAATAGCCAGCATGATTCTGCCGTGGGTAAAAAAACACAGATACGATTAAGTACAATTAATCGTTAGAACGGATTACTTATTTATGATGTCAGAAAGACAGAAAACCATTAGTTCAAAGAAATAACTTAAATGATAAAATGAATGCAACCATTCATTTAAAGATTAAAAGTGAAAGAAAAATTAGATAGAACTGAGAAGCTACCTTTGTTAAACATTTTGAATTACTTCGAGATGTAGATTGCTGGTATGTGCTGCACCTTTGGAGAATCCACTTCGCGAATGCGATTTTCAAGTTCCATTGAGACATATTTCAAATACAGTTCTTGGAGATTTTGAAGGTATTCAATGCCCTTGGGCACTGTCTTTAACTCCATGCAGCTGTAAATCCCTAGGGATTTCAGATTTGGCATCACCCCCTTTTCTATTATTATCTCATTCAATTGAGGGAAATTATGAATACTAAATGTTGTAAGCTTAAGAAAGCCTGTACTGAAACATAGCTGTTTTCCAACATAGGCATTAGAAAGTTCAAGATGTCCCAAATGGGGCAAAGCAGCAATGTGAGGGAGTAAATCTTCTTCCAGTCTCGACCAATGCAGAGCCAAAGCTGTGAGGCTTTGAAGTGAATGAAACCACTGTGGCACCTTTTCTAGTTTTCCAACCAAAGCAAGCTTTTGGAGGTTGGTAGGAGGAGATGAAAGTGCATCCATACGGAGGGTTTCCTCCGCATTTGTAACCACGATACACAAATAGCGCATAAGCTTCATGTTATGAATTGAATCACATAAGTCCATCTCATCTGCTGCTTTCACATTTGAAAGAACGATCGCGGTAAGCTGAGTCATGCTCCGAATCTGTTTCAACAAGTCACCTTTTATTTCTAAATATGTCACAACTTGCAAATTTTTTAATCCACAGATATTTGATGGTGTTCGCGGCCCAATAACAATTTTGAAATCATTCCAATTTCCAGTGTATTGGTGTAGAATTAGATGCCGCAAGTTTTGCAACTCTCCTATTTCACAAGGAAGGATCTCTACTTTTGTGTCTCGGATGTCCAAGGTTTGAAGGTTTCGGAGCCGCCCTATAGATTTTGGAATCTCCTTAACTAAAGTTCCCCTTAAATTCAAATATCTTAAGTTAAATAATTTGAATAGTTCATCAGGCAAGTCATCAATGGGGGCATCTTCCAAATCTAGGACCCTTAACATTTTACTTCCAAGAGGCAATGTTTTCAACATCTTGTTAAAAACAAGAAAAGAACGGAGCTTTGACGTACTCGTAAATGATTTGACTTCTCCATCAGTTTTGTGAATTGAAAGGCGGCGTGCTTCACATTCTGTCATTTCTTCTCTTCCAACATGTACAACACCAATCTTCTCTCTCTCTGATATTGATAGAGCAAGCTCCCGCAGAATATCATGCAGTTTACATCTCTTTGGCCTTCCATTTGCATTCCTTTTTACAACTTGAAGCATGCTTCGAAATATGAGTTCTAATATGTAGCTCTCTGCTACTTCCTCTGGCATGGACCTTTTATCTTGTTCTACAAATCCTTCTGCCATCCATAGCTTTATGAGCCTCTTTCTTCGAATCTCATGATCTTCTGGGAAAAGAGAGCAATATAGGAAACAATGCTTCAATTGATATGGTAAATCGTTGAAACTAAGCAACAAAATGCTCTTCACTGCTTCTAGCTTAGGATTTTTACTCAGACTCCAATTCAAGCTGTTGTAAATTTCGTTCCACTCAGACATATTCTTGGAGTACATAAGACTACCCAAAGCCGCAATTGCAAGAGGTAGGCCATCGCATTTTCGCACAAGTTCTTTAGCAGAAGATTTAAGCTCCAGTGGACAACTTCCATTGGTACAATTTATGAATGCTTTATTGCAAAAGAGCTCCCATGCCTCTTCGTTTTGCAGCAACTGAATATGATGAATATGATGTTTACCTCCCAAATGATAGCAAGCTACATCTTCTTTTCGAGTTGTAAGGATGATTCTACTCCCAAGACAACTATCTCGAAGTGATACCTTTATTTCATCCAAGAGTTTTGTGTCCCAAACATCATCTAGGACAAGTAGATACCTTTTCTCCTCTAAATAACTCACCAGTGTTTTTACTAAGAGTCTGTAGCTCATGGAATTCAAGTCTGCTGGATTTGTTTCCTTCCTTGACTCGTGGAATTCCATAATCAAGCTCCTCAATACGTCTTCTAATTCGTATGCTTGGGAAATTGTGATCCATGCACAACAGTCGAAATGTTTCTTTACATCATCATTATTGTAGGTGTTGGCAGCTAGTATGGTCTTGCCTGAACCTCCCATCCCAACTATCGAAATGACAGTCAGATGTGGTTTTCCATCCATCAACCTTTTCATTAACGATTGCCTTTTCTTTTCAATCCCAACAAGTTCGTCTTCTTTAAAAAAAAGAGATGATTCAGCATGACGCACCACCCATTTCTGATTATCTTTAGAACTAGTTCCCTCTATATGATCAATACCATATCTTTGCTTCCTCTCTGGTATGGCGCCCTTTATTTTCTCGTTAATTTTTTGTATCTTGGTGGCAGTTTGACGTCTCATCCAGAGATTTTTTGGAAAGTTAATGGTGTGGTGAAGGTTCCAGGAAGATTGACCGCCAATTTGTTGGTGATTTATGTGATACATGTACTCATCAATAATGTCTTCAACATCATACGCCCAGTCCCTCACATTTGCCACCCAAGTTTTCTCTCCTTCCCTCCCTACTCCCTTTCTATCAGCATCTACTAAGAATGATTGCATGCTTATTAACTCATCTTTGATATCTTCAATTGCATCACGAGCCCCCCATAACAAAGATGCTTCATTTGAAAGGATTGAAATGATATTTTCAATCAAGAGTTCCACTACAGCCTGATCCATTTTTAAATTCAGAGTTCAAACTCCCTTCTAGCTTTAGTCACCAAGTTTTTATGCTCCCTTTCTTCCAATTATATCACATCCAGAGAGGAAGAGAATGCCATGCTTTGACTTGTTGCTTGCCAGTCCTAGGAGACCTGCACAAAAAAGAAAAAGAAAAATGAATAGAGGTGAGAAACATAATGCATGAAAGTATTCTAATTCTCAAAAAGTGTACCAGTACGTCAGTTAAGTTGAAGAACGATTTTTTTGGGGGGGGATAAGTGGTGTAGAAAACAATGATTTTTTGTATTTATTTAAATTAATCAATGATCGTTGACTTGTCTAAATTAAACAGTGAGAAATATTTCTATTTGTCGCTGGCAACATTTTCATTTTTTTTAAGAAACTTGCAATATATATTTTTTTTAAACAGAACATTTCAATAATTAAAATATCATCGTTTCCACATGGTTTGTATTTATGCCACCATATGTTGTCTAATAGGTGATTTGTACATTAAATAGAACACTAGAAGGATGTGATTCGTGAACTTTCATTAAAAAAAAAAAGGAGGATGTGTACATTAGTCTTTATATTAGAATTTTTTTAATATTTTTTTTATTGCATAATAATGATAAGGAAAGGCGAGGTACCAATAAACGTTTATAAAGATTTAAGGAGTAAGATTCTCAAAAAAAAGAAAAAGAAAAAAAGATTTAAGTACTAAAATGAAATAACGATAATTTGATAAAAAAATTAAAAAATTAAAAAATTTATGGACCAAAATTTTGACTTTTCTTTTTATTTCTTTCGAAAAAAAAATAATTGAGTCTTTCTAAAATATCATTCTTATCTTATTACAAAATTTAAAACTTTTAGACAAATTATTACATGATAATAATTGCATTTATTCTCAGGTAAAAAGACAGTAAAAGACATTGACAAAAATATAAATTTTCACATATTAAAGTTGTTCAAGTGACAATTAAATCATTAATAAGAGATGAAGTTTAACACATTTATTTGATTTGCCATGTTTAAGAGATGCTTTACAATTTACATTTCAATTTTCCTTGATCTATTATTTCTTTATTAGTAAACCATAGAGTCATGTTTCCATAACGGACCAATTTATTTTAATTGTTTCACTTTATAGTAGAACACCCAAAGCATGACTGAGGATTTTTATTCCTCTTTATCATTAATTGGTCAAACAATTTGGCATTTTTTTTTCTTTTCAAACAATAAGTTTCATTGATAATAAAAGCATTGCAATTTTCAATTTAAACTAATACAGTTAGACAATAGGTGACCAATGAGAGAGAATAGAAAATATTAATACATAAAATGAAGTGATTCCACCAACTGAAAAGATAAAAACCCGTATTTATTCCTCATGAAATACCCCCACACTTACAAATGAAATTTACTAATAAAAGTGAAAACTAATTGATTAAAAGCAGAACAATTAGAAATTCATACTCCCCCGTAGTCAAAAAAAAAAAAAAAAAAAAAAAAAAAAAAAAAACAGAAAAAAAAGAAAAAGAAATTCAAACTCCCTAAAAAAGCAGAACAATTAGAAATTCATACTACCCCGTAGTCAAAAAAAAAAAAAAAAAAAAAAACAGAAAAAAAAGAAAAAGAATTCAAACTCCCCTAAAAAAAAAAAAAAAAAAAAATTAGAAATTCAAACTGACCCAACCTCAATCTCATTAAGTGTGGTCTCAATAATTAATAAAGAATGAATAGATGATATAGACATAAGTAGAATTGAACTCCAATTTACAGTATTCAAATTAATAAAATAATAAATAAAAATTTCAACTCCAACCTCCAGTCGTGAGTCCACTAGTCGAAATTGGTACCCAAGATTTACACCATCTGATATTCAACTAGAAGATAGATGTGGGAACCTAGGATATCCAAAAGAACAAATCATCAAATATAGAAACAATTGCTAATAGAATAAACTTACTTGAATATTTAAAATATGCAAATACAGTGGTGAAAAATGAGAAATATTTAAAGAATAAACTTACTTGAAAATTAAACATGAATATTTTCTTCAGAAGAATTGTATACTTCGAGAGCTTATAAGAGGAGTTTACAGTTGAAGATGATAAATAATTACATATAGGGAGGACTGCACATGAGAAATAATATCAAGATGGTTTTTCTCCACTCTGTTTTTCACTTGAGAATGAGTAGCCTTTTTTTTTCTTCTCAGAAAAACAGAGAATGAGTAGCCTTTGACAGACATGAAGCAGCCCTTTGTCGACCACTTTCTTCTTCTTTCGTTTTCACTTGCTTTACCATTTGAGATAGTCTTCAATAGTCATTTATAATGATGAGAAACTTTGTCACCATGTTCACACTTAAACGTGGACAATAATCCCCTATATTGTGACTTTTGGAATGATTATGATTGGATCTTGGTTTTTTCGATGAAAGTTTGGTATTGAATTATTGGTCACTTGGACTGAACAATTTTTTTTTTTTTTTTTTTTTTTTTTTTTTTTTTTTTTTCTGAATGAAAAAGGGGATTTTCGGTGCAGACTTATCGACCTCACATCACGTGACAACAATGAGTAATACCACGTATACAATATGGGCCTTGCTAGACAATCGCTTGAACCACTTCTCTCTAAATATTGGGATAAGGACTCCTACTATCAAGCCACATTCTGTGTGGTGACTGACCAATTGATTTTGAATCTACATTATCAAATCAGTGAATATGAGGCAATGTTTGATTTCTCTAACAAAAATAACTTCTACAGCTTCCAACTTGTATCCCAATAAGTCCATCAAGTTCAGAAGTTTTGATATTTGTCTCATAATCATTTATTTTCGGTAATTTATTTGTCTAGTGTTTAATAAAAACTATAATATTTTATAATTTTTATGTTAAATGTGTTACAAAATACTAAAATTAGTTTATTTCAAAAAATCTAAAAGTTAAAATATTTAAAAAAAAAAAAAAAAAAAAAAAAAAAACCGAGACAAAAAGCAAAAAACTAAACTTTTCTCAATAATTTCCAAAGGCAAAACTAATATTTCCAGCCGAAACTTTAAGCCTTAAGGGTTCAAATCCTCTTCTTTCTTTCTTTTTTTGATAATTGGTTAAAAAGTAAAGAAAAAAAAAATGCATGAAGAAAAAAAAAAAATGCATGAAGCCTTCATTATTGAACTCATTTTTCAAAATAGAGCAGTTCTCAGTTGATACGTTAAAGTTAATCAAGCTTTTGTTTTTGCTCGTTCACTCCGGGGGCTTCAATTCTCACGGATTGAGCCCAGCCTCGAATTTCCTCATATTGAAGATATATAAATAAAAAATTATATACACTCTTAACTTAGGTTGAAAAGGCTGAATCCTTATCATAAGAATATCATACGCTGAATCCTTCTTTATTTCTCTGGCATTGATCATATTCAGTTATTCACTACCTACATGTTTTAAGACATGGCAAAATATTCGTCATATCATAAACCACACAAAGGATAAGAGTTGGACATCTAAGCCTAAAAGTAAGCATACGTTTAAGAGCATGAAAAGGCAATAATTGGCAAGATTTACATTGCCAAAACAGGGAACCATAGGATACATAACTTAAGTATAAGATTCATCTATATATGCTGCCCTTGAAGAGGATGGAATAATCAATAGTTGGAAAAGATTTACAACTTCTAAAGCAGTATACCATGTCTTAATTTACTAATACTAAGATTTGAGACCATGATATCCTTTTCATCAAATAATCATTTAACTAGTGAATAAAACGAATTTCAGCTTCAAAACAGCATAAGAATAAAATAAATGTCTTTGTTCAAGGCTTAGGATTTATGGTTTCAAAGACACTGGCATTTAAGGACGACAACCCTATTAAATCAGGACTCTTAAGCTGATCCAACTGTTTCTTACCTCGGAAAAATAAGTACACAATGTAGAGGAAATTTTTCCGATCTACTTGCTTGGAATTACAACAGAACTCAGCTGACCCAATTGATTCAATCTTATGTCGATCTTCAGCAGATTTGGAATGATCTGCTCACAAAAACCCTCTATATAGACTTAAGTACTTGCTTCTGCATTCCAGAAAGCCTTGGACTGCTAGAGGTTCCCATAGCATCTTCTCATTAATTTTGAAATTAGATATGCTTTCTGAACAGTCAGAAAAGGAATTTATGAAGTTTCTTCACTCACACTGCAAAGCAATATAAAACACTATTTATTTGTAAAACTTAAACAAAATTAACCATAACTACATTTTGAGGAAACAAAAAGGCAAGCTTGTTTGAAAGCAAAGAGGAAAGACATCAGTACTTCTTCCTTTGTAAAATGATTACAAGATAAAAAGAGTTGCATATGATAGAGGAGAAAAACTGCACAAAGAGGCTATCATATTAGTATATACATGTCCAACAGCGAATGACAAAAGAGCAACCTATGAGTTATGACTAAGATTATTATGTTCACAAATTCAAATAGATATTGTTAACTTAGGTAACACAAATTATCAAGTTGCATTTCTAATAAAAAAAAAGAAGACAGACAAAAATGTTCAACATGTAGTACTTTTTTTTTGCTAACCCTCAACACTTAGTACTTGGATATTATGACTTTGAGTACTAATTTCTCTTCATGAGACAACCTAAGAAATAAGGAATGCAGTAAAAATGGGGGAATTTGCAGACTAATAGTGTGAAGAGGTTGTATATACTAAGTTAACTATTGTTTGAAAGGATTATGGAAAATAGCATCTTGAGTTTCTAAAACTCAAGATCGATGACGAAAATCGATGCTTTCAAACTCGAGTTTTACTGCTGCCGTGTGCTGATTTAGCCACATAGATCTCGAGTCTATAAGACTCGAGTTCTAAAAACCAAAACCGAGTCTTACAAACTTGATTTTTGTTGGACTTGAAGAAAAACAAAACCTGAAGAACGCAGCGCCAAAGAAGACGATCTGGTTGCAGAAGGAAGAAGAACAGAGCGATCTGGTGCTGGTGGATGATCTGATCTTCAGCGACTGGGTGGACGAAGAGACGAAGAACAGAGCAAGAACGCTGGAGCTTCGATTGGACGCAATCTGGTGCTGGTGTTCTTCTTCTTTTTTTCTTCTTCTGTTTTTTCTTTTTCTCCGTGGATCTGTTCGTCTTCATGTATGAGTACCCACTGGAACTCGAGTCTCTAAGACTCGAGTTCCACGTGGAATTTTTGTCCACATCATTAAGTCAGAAGTCTGGAACTCAAGTTTTTAAAACTCGATTTGCTATTGAACTTGAGTTTTAAAAACTCGAGATACTAGTTTTCCACTTTCTTTCCTGGCTGGTCAATTAACAAAATTTTTCTAATAATAAAGTTAAATGGAAAAAAAATTCCAGTAAAAATACAGTTTAAAGCAAGAGATTTGATACCCAAGAGAAGAATTGGAAAAAACAAAGGAAAAAAATTACTACTGGAAACCTCATTTAAGAATTTTTATGCAAGTCAAAGATTTTTAACTAAGACTCAAGAACCATAGGTTAATAGCAAAAGGTGCTCAATAAGTACAACTAACTAAACTAAGATAATACTTTCCAAAAATAAATAAACCTTATTCACATCGCTTGTATGTATAAATAAACCTTAATCACACCTCATTTACAAAGGAATTGCAAGTTAAAGAGCATAGGTTGTAAAACAAAAACTGAAAACGTTTTTCTTAACTTGATACAACCACTTTTTCAGGCATGGGTACAGAAATGGATGGGAATTATGCATCTTCTGGATAGTAGTTTGTGCATCTCTTAGGTTCTAAGGTTAAGAGATAATGCTAAAAGAAAGTACAACCTAAGAGCATCTTCCCAGAAACAAGGCACTAGTCCCCCCTCCCATACATGATCTCCTCAAAACAACAATGCCTCGGCATGAATGCGAGGGGAACACCTGTGAGGAAAATATGAGGGGACAACATTTTTACAGTCAAGAAAATTATTTCTGAATCTAAATGTTGCTTCTCAAATGGATAACATAATAGTATGTAAAAGGGCATCAATGAAAAGACACTGGCAGCTTGTATCAAGCTAAATTGCAAGTACAGAAGACATCCTATCTTAAATTAGACAATAAACCTGCCACCATAGTGTGGGAGACTAACAATGTGAGCACTGAGTATTCAAACATCCTAGTATCAATGACATAAAAAAAAAAAAAACCAATTATTAATCAAAGTTTCTCACGAGGACTAGTTCTCATATTATACAAGAAGCAAAGTAAACACAAATATTTATATATAAACAAATTGCAGGCTAACATGTGGCTTATAAAAACAGACCAATACATGTTTGAAACCACAAAATAAGACATCATATCCAAACCAAAACTAAGAAACCTTTGTACGTACAATTGAAAATCATATGCAAGCTTAGGATAATCAACACGCATGAAAGACACATAATGAAAAAATCCAGCAAAATTCGTGGGGTTACATAAGTCACCATCTTGTATCTTCCAATCACATAATGTCCACAGAGGACTTTCTCAAACATATGGTGGGCTTGACATACCCACATACAGAACACACCTACAAACACACTAGCATACATGCATACACACCTAAATACATATATAAACACAGCATTATGAGTCAGACCCAGAAACTAATTTGATCTATTTCAAGGAAATTGATGTGCTTATGCCTAGATGGTAGCTAAAACAGAGTACAAGTCTACAAGCAATCAAGCAGTAGAAAGCATTAGTGAGCCTGATTCTACCAAAGGTAAAGGAAAAAAAAAAAAACACTGATATGGTAAAGTAAAATTAATCGTTAGAAAAGATTACTTATTTATCATGTCAGAAAACATTAGTTCCAAAAACATAAGCCATTTCAAAGTGAATTAATAATATAAGTCAAGCATGTTACAGGCATATATAAATTTATTAGTGAAATAGCTTAAATGATGCAATTTTTTTTGTTTTTTTTAAAGATGATAGATAAAATGAGTGCAATGACCATTCGTTTGACGATTAAAAGAAGGAAAACAGATAATTAAAAAGCTACCTTCATGAAGAATTCCGAATTACAACCTTATGTAGATCTTTGGGATGTTCTGCACCTTTGGAAAATCCATGCTACCTTCTCCTTCAATGCTACTTTTAAGTCCCGTTGAGGCATATGTCCAAAATAGTTTTTGGAGATTAAGGTATTCAATGCTCTTAGGCACTGTCTTTAACTCCATGCAGCTGTCAATCCATAGAAATTGCACACTTGGCATTACTCCCTTTTCTATTATTATCTCATTCAACTGAGGGAAATTACGGATCCTCAATTCTGTGAGCTTGGGAAAGCTTGTAATGAAACATAGCTGTGTTCCAACATAGGCTTTAATAAGTGAAAGACATCCCAAAATGGGCAAAGCAGCAATGTGAGGGAGTAGATCTTCTTCCATCCTTGACCAATGCAATTGCACATCTTTGAGGCTTTGAAGTAAGCAAAAAAGCTGTGGCACCTTCTCTAGTTTTCCATTCAAATAAAGCTTTTTGAAGTTTGGGAGGAGGGGATGAGAGAGCATCCATTCGGAGAGTTTCCTCCTCATTAGTTACCTCGATTGACATGAGCCTAAGATGTGGCATGTTTTGAATTGAGACACATAAGTCCATCTCGTCTGCTTCTTTCACGTTACCTATACCAATCGAGGTGAGTTGGGTCATGCTACGAATTTGTCTTACCAAGTCACCTTTTGCCTCAATAGTGCATACAGTTCGCAAATTCTTTAACCATCTGATATTTTATGGTGCTTGCATCCCTATAAAATATTTGAAGTCATTCCAGTTCCCAATGTAGCAATACATAATTAGATGCGGCAAGTTTTTCAATTTCCTATTCCACGAGGAAGGGCCTCTATTTGTGTGTCCCTAATATCCAAGGTTTGAAGATTAAGGAGCCTCCCTATGGAATTTGGAATCTTCTTTACTAAAGTTCCCCTTAAATTCAAATATCTTAAGTTGAATAATTTGAATAGTTCATCAGGAAATTCATCAATGGGGGCATCCTCCAAATCTAGGACCCTTAACATTTTACTTCCGGAAGGCAATGTTTTCAACGATTTGTTAAAAACAAGAAAAGAATGAAGCTTTGACATACTTGTAAATGGTTCAAGTTCTCCATGGGTTTTGTGAATTGAAATGCGCCGTGCTTTGCATTCTTTCATTTCTCCTCCACCGCCATGTACAGCAGCAAACTTTTCTTTGTTTGATAATGATAAAGCAAGCTCCCGCAGAAGATCATGCATTTTACATCTCCTTGGCCTTCCATATTCATTCCTCTTTATAACTAGAAGCATGTTACAGAAATTGAGTTCTACTAGATAACTATCTGCTACTTCTTCTAGAGTGCACCCTTCAATCAGTTCTACAAATCCTTCAGCCATCCAAAGCTTAATGAGCCTTTTTCTTCAAATCCCATGATCTTCTGGGAAAAGGGAGCAATACAAGAAACAATGCTTCAAATGATATGGTAAATCATTGAAACTAAGCAACAAAATCTTGTTCACTGCTTCTAGCTTGGGATTTTTACTTAGACTCCAATTCAAGTTGCTGTAAATTTTGTTCCATTGAGACAAATTCTTGGAGTACATAAGACTTCCCGAAGCTGTAATTGCAAGAGGTAGGCCTTCACATTTTCCCACAAGTGTTTGAGCAAAAGATTTAAACTCCCAAGGACAACTTCCATTGGGACTGCTTGAGAATGCTTTCTTGCAAAAGAGTTCCCAAGCCTCTTCCTTTTGCAGGAGTTGAATATGATGAATGTGATGTTTACCCCCCAAATGATAGCAAGCTACATCTTCCTTTCGAGTTGTAAGGATGATTCTACTCCCAAGACAGCTATCTTGAAGTAATACTTTTATTTCATCCAACACGTTTGTGTCCCAAATATCATCTAGGACAAGTAGATACATTTCTTCTCTAAATAGTTCACCAGTGTTTTTACTAATAATCTGTAGTTCATGGAACTCAAGTCTACTAGATTTGCTTGCTTCCTAGACTCATAGAATTCCGTAATCAAGCTCCTCAACAAGTCTTCCAATTCATATGCTTTGGAAACTGTGATCCATGCAAAATAGTCAAAATGCTTCTTTACATCATCATTGTTGTAGGTGTTGGCAACTAGTGTGGTCTTGCCTGAACCTCCCATCCCGACTATCGAAATGACAGTCTGATGTGGTTCTCCATCCATGAACCAACCCATTATCAATTGCCTTTTATTTTCAATCCCCACAAGTTCATTTTCTTTAAGAAACAAAGAAGATTCACTACGACGCACGATCCATTTATGATTATCTTTAGAACTTGTACCCTCTATATAATTATTGATTAACACCATTTCTCTGGTTCATTTCTCAATGGTCTTGATTGCCTTATTGATTTTCTGTAACTTGGTGGTGGCTTGATGACTCACCCAAAGATTCTTTGGAAAATAAATATTTTGGTGAAGGAACCTGGCAGATCGACCTCCAGTTTGTTGGCTAATGATGTGATACATGAACTGATCAATAACATCTTCAACCTCATTTGCCAAGTCTCTCACATTTGCCACCCAAGTTTTCTCTCCTTCATTGATTGTTCCCTTCTTATCAGCATCTACTAAAAAAGATTGCATACTTATCAACTCATCCTTGACATCGCCAATTGCATCACGGACCCCCATAACAATGATGCTTCAATTGCAAGCACTGAAAGGATATTGTTAATCAAATATTTTACTACAGCTGAATCCATTTTTGCCTTTAAATTTCCTTCTGGCTTCGTCACTGAGTTCTACTCTCCCTTTCTTCCAATCATGTATTTACAATATCAAAATGGATTAATGGAAAGAAGGGAAAGAAAATGACAAGCTTTTTGACTTGTTGCTTGATTGTTGTTCATAGGAGACCTACACAATCAGAATTAAGGTGAGAGATATATTGGATGAAGGTATTTTTATTCTCAAAAATGTGTAGCAGTACAAATCAGCTATGTTTGAGTTCACAATTTTTCTTCAAGAATCAAGAGCCTTATGGTCCAATGGCACTGCACAGGAGAACTTGAGTTCATTCGAATCCCCAGTTAAAGCTGTCATTAACAAACAATTACAAAGCTATTAAAACACACCATCAAAATATAAATTTTTGCGTAAAGGAGTAGTTCGAGTTGAAATTAAACCATTAACAAGACTAAGTTAAATGGATCTGTTTTGTAACTTTTCTTGATTCATTATTAGTATAAAATAAAGTTTGAATGAGGGACCAATTTATTTTTATTAACTCCGAAACCTTAATGTAAGATATAGAAATACCACTTAAACTGAAAGGTTAAAATGTGTTTGGACCCAAATATGTTATGTTAATTCTACAAATTCTGTTATTTTTACTTCACGTAGGACTTTTAATTTCCTTCACTATTACATATAAAAAGGTCAATCACTAGGGAGATTCCAACCTAATCCAGTATATCTTCATGGATTTAGCAAATTAATGTAAAATTATATAGAATGGGTTTCTTAAGTAAAGTGAAATATACCAATCATCTAAGCTTAAACGGGAGAGCAAACCTTAAATGTGATGGTTCAGTAACATGATTAGCTCATAACATCAAATGATATTTAAAAAATTATATAGCTAACGAACATGGAAATATTGCTCTGATATCAACTTATTAAATAAAATCAAAATTTTAAGCATGGATGCATCCCAAATACTTTGCAATTAAACTTTGGATCTATCTTACATCATTATCGTATTTAAAAAATGAAATAAAACATGTCTACCATACCCGAAAGCTGAACACTCTAGTCCTGTTGCTGGATTTTGAGGTTCCCGTCCTTTCTAATATCCCATTTCGTTCTTATTCTCTAAAGACAAACACATGTTCTAAACCACAAATAAGGCATCATAACCAAATCAAATCTAAGAAAACTATGTACATACAATTGAAAACCAAATGCAAGCTTAGATAATCCAGTAAAGTCCATTGAGGACTTTCCTCAAACATATGGTAAGCTTGATTTACCCGCATACAAACCACACATTCATGCATGCATACACACCTAAATACATACAAACACGGCATTTTGAGTCTGACCCAAAAACTGATTTGTTCTATTTCTAAGAAATTTGATGTGCTTATGACAAGATGGTAGCTAAAACAATTTATTTAAACAAACTCAGTTTTCAACGCTGTGGAACAAGATTTTTATGGCGCTTTGAAAAAAGCCACTGTCGCTCCTTATCAGAAGGAAGCAAAGTCTAGTGTATTGATCAAGCTACAGATTCAGAAGACCTTCAATCGTGAAAAAATGAATGAATAATTACTCTGTTTTGAAAAAGAAAGAACAAAACAGAGTAATCTAGACTGGATTTCTAGAGAGAAAATTTGAGAGGAAATGAGTGAATATGTTGATTGTATATTGCGTAAGTAAAATTACATTTACAATAGGCTACAAATATTTATAGTACAGCTAAGCTAACAAATATTTAAATACAACACGTGCTAATCGTGTGAGGAAAGCAAGCTTAAGTTAATTTCCTATTCTTCAGTCCTTTTAAATACGACAGCGTTTATATCCCACTGATGCTCTTGTCCTCAACGTTATACCGCATATCGCAATTTACAAGGAAATAAATCACCATTTCAAACTTTGAAATATACAAATAGTGTATAGTGCTGTTCAAGAAACATGTAGACACAAGAGAATGATATAGAAAAGTGTTAATGGAACTCTCTCTCTCTCTCTCTCTCTCTCTTTGGGTGATAAGAATTGCAAAAGATGGTGTAAATGTTTAGCTTTGTTGTATAAAATTATAGCTTTTGTGGTAATTTTTTTTTTTGTTTTTGATAAACTGCATATTCATTCAAACAAACTAAACAGAAGAACAATAGGAGGCATCTCCCTTACAGACCGACTATATGCTTGGTGGGAGATTGCCATTAGAAAAACAAAACTGGTCCCTATAGTTCAAAGCAAATTTTGCAGATACATGGGCTGCATAATTGCTATCCCTCCGAACTGAGCAGAAAGAACAAGACAAGAAAAAGGAAGATAAACTACGGATATTGAAGATAAGTGTGTTAAGAGCCCAATTTGGAGGGTGGTCAGGACGATTCAAGGCATCAAAGCAGATTTTTGCATCTCCCTCGAAAATGACTGATCTCCATCTCTGTTAGGAGGCGAGTTGGATTGCCCAAAGTAGTGCCGAGGCTTCTGCTATCATGAGAGAACACAGATGATGGACTTTTCCCCATAAGAATAGTACCTCTCCCAAGTGGTTTCGGGCCACAACAGCTAAGGCTGATTTAGTGGAGTCTAAGGCAGCATCCACATTAATTTTAATGTGGTCTGGAGGGGGAGGAGACCAGATAGAGGGGCCAACGGTCGAGGTAGAGAGGGAAGTCAGGGAAAATACCTTGGAAAGATCCTGAAACCTCGCTTGCACATTCAAACAGGCCTTATTTAAATTAGCTTGCTCCTGATTAAAGAGCTGAAGATTTCTAGCTTTCCAAATGCAAGATGGATCTATGTGTTGCATTCTTTGCTGGAGATTCTCTCTTGTGGGTATGGCATTGGCCCCGATTCTCCATAACAGCATTTTAACATGCTCCGGCATCCTTGCCTTCCAAAGAGTCTTCCAATGGGACAAGTCCTGATTCCCGTTGCTATCATGGGAGAATGCCACTCTATGAACTGATTTGACAGAGAAAATACCCTTGGTATCGGACAGCCAAATGAGCTTATCTTGCCTAGGGGAGTGGGGGATTGGAATGGAGAGGATGGCTGTTGCAGCTTCAGCAACAAAGATTTCTCTTACTATATCTTCATTCCATGCTTGTAAGGTATGATCAAGGAGATGGTGTGCTTTGATTGGAAGCTGGAGGTAATCATCAATTCTCGGCCTGGACTTAAAGCCAACTATCCAAGGGACCCAAGGGTCCTCCCATACATTGATGGTTTTGCCATCTCCCAGAAGGAAACACGCTCCTTTTTCAATCAAAAGTTTAGCTCTTTCTATCGCTCTCCATGTTGGGGAGGCATATTTACTCGGGTCTGCTCTGAGCCAATCATCGCTGACCTTGTACTTAGATCTCAATACCTCCATACATACGCTTTGATTGCTTGAGACAACCATCCATGCAAACTTAGCTAGGAGTGCATCATTCATTTCCTTTGTTTTTTTGAATCCTAGGCCTCCTACACATTTGGGCCTAGAAAGTTTGTCCCACTCTTTCCATGCAATAAAACTACCTTCTTTCTTCTTAGGTTGCCACCAAAATCTTCTAGCCAGAGCATCCAACTTATCACAGTTCTTGACAGGAATATTGAAGGTAGATAAAGAGTAGGTGGGAATGGCTTGGGTTACCGAATTTATAAGTGTACATCCGCCTGCCTAGGAAAGGCATCTACTTCTCCAACCCATGAGTTTTGCTTCTACTTTGTCTATCAGAAACTTGAAATCTTTAGATGGAGATCTTGACAAAAACATGGGAGCACCAAGATACACAGCATCCTTTTTAAGGCTTTTCAAATCAAGGATTTGCTTTATGGCTCTTCTACTACATGGACCAGTGTGCTTGGAAAAGAAAATACCGAATTTGGATTTATTGATGCTCTACCCTGACCATAAGCAATAATTTTCTAGGCAGTCAGCTAATCTTTGGGCATCATTCCTTGTTGCTTTAGAGAAGAGAATTATGTCATCCGCGTACATGACATGCGTTATGGCAGGCCCTCTAGCACAAGGTTTGGTACCACTGATATTACCCTCCCCAAGCTCTCTCTCCAAGAATCTTGACAAAATTTCCTGTCCTAGAATGAACAAATATGGTGAGAGCAGATCGCCTTGCCTTAAACCCCTACTTGGATTGAATCGCTCTGTCTTGCCACCATTGACCAGTACTTCAAAGGATACAGAGTTAATGCAAGTTAGAATCCAATTGATGAACATTGCATTGAACCCCAGGTTTTTGAGAATAGCATGGATGAAATTCCAATTAAATATGTCGTAAGCTTTCTGGAGATCAATTTTGATGGTCATAAAACCTGATTTGACCTTTCTCGTTTTGAAACTATGCAAGAGTTCATGGGCAATAACCTGGTTTTCAGCAATCCATCTTCCTGGAAGGAATGCGGATTGGCACGGGGAAATGATTTTGTGCAGGATAGGTCGTTGATTTGTAACAAGGATCTTGGAGATTACCTTATATACGAAATTGCAGAGGCTTATAGGGTGGAAGTTATTTGCTGTTGTTGGGTTGGCCGACTTTGGGATGAGCACAATGAGAGAGCTATTGGCTTCTCTGGGCAAGCAACCATTAGTGAAGAAAGATAAGACTGCATTTGTGACTGCATCCTCGATCGTTGGCCAGAATTCCTTATAGAACAGAGCAGGGAAGCCATCGAGGCTCGGAGCTTTGAGGTCATGCATATGAAAGAGAGTTTCTTTAATCTCTTCACGGGAAGGAATTTTCTTCAGCAAGTCATTATCCTCCTCAGTGATACAGTTAGTCATGAGATTGTCGAGGTGTTCTGGAAAGGACACAAATTCTTTAGCATACAAATTTTTGAAGGATGAAAGAATGGTCTGCCTGATTTGAGTTGGGCTTGTGACCCAATGGCCTTCCTCTGACTTAATAGCATCAATGTGGTTCCTCCTCCATCTAATGATGGTAGAAAGGTGGAAGAATTTTGTATTTCTATCTCCTTCCTTCAACCAGAGCTCACGGGATTTTTGTTTCCACATGATTTCACTTCTGAAAAGCCATTCTGATAATTCTAGCTAAAGCTCCTCCTCTACTTCTGAAAAGCCATTCAGGATTAGAATCTAAAAGGATTAGGGTGTGGTTGGATTTAAAGGCTCCTATATGAGCCACAGCTGCACTGGGGAAAGCAAGGCGCCACTAGATACTAGCAATGCCTCTGTCCAGCCTTCTCTTGATAGCGGAGCTTCCCCATCTCCCCCTGGCCCATGTGTACGAATTACCAGCGAATCCCAGGTCTATAGCACCAAATTCAAAGATAAACTCTTTTAGATAATTGATGGCCGAGGATTCTCCACTTCTATTTCCTCCAAGAATCTCCTTATCATTAGTAGTGAAGTTGAAGTCGCCTATGCAGACCCGCGGGCAACGAAAGGAGTTTATAAATGCCATGAGATTCTCCCAAGCCTTTTGCTTCTTGGCAGGGTAGGGAGGGCCGTAGAAACCAACCATGACCCAATCACAGAGTGCATCGGACACTTTGATCGCGATGAGATTTTTATTAAATTCCACTTGGCTTATTGACAAACCAACTTTCCACATAACACATAGCCCACCTGCTATACCTTTAGCCTCAACAACACACATATCAGCAAACTTTAAAGAAGACAACTTTTTTCATCCTAGCTTCAGTAGCTTTAGTTTCACTAAGAAAAATAATGTCTAGGCTATTCCCTTTTATTTGAGCCTTAAGGGCTCTGACTGTCACGGCGTTATAGATGCCACGACAGTTCCAGCCTAGGACTTTCATGGGGAGGTTAGGGGCTTGATAAGGCCCGCCTCCTCGGCCGTAACAGAAGCATCAGAGCAAGAGAAGTTTTTGATAGAATCATCATCATTGGAGCAACCAATTTCGAAGGACTCACCTCGGTGTACTTGGTAGTACTGGCTTGTTAAAATGGCCTCACCTATTCCAGAATCAGAGAAGACCACTTCGGGAGTGTGAACGGTGATCTTGAGTCTTTTGGTGAACTTTTGAAGCTGTTGTTTCGATACCTTTCTTTTGTGAGTAGGGGTTTGGTTTGAAATATAAGAATTATCTTCCGGAAGGGTTTGTGGTATCGATGCTGGTGATGTTGGTGTGATGACATGGTTTTCTGGTAGATGTGGAGGTGAAGGAGGTTGGGGTGTGGCTGCCTGGAGAGAGGAATGGCTTAAGTTAATATGACTATAAGGCTCTGTTTCGTTGTTGGGCTATGGGATTAAATTTGGGTTGTGCAAGGGTGGTGCAAAGCCAGGGGGAAAAGGTGGGCTTGGGTCATCGCTATGGGCATTGTGGGGGTGGCTTAATTGGGCCTTTGGGTCCATTTGTAGATTTAAAGGGGTAAGTAAGGGGTTGTCTATGTGTAAGGGTGAGATCGCCAGCTGGTTCATTGTGGTCCCCTCGTGTGTACCTACCTCCTTGCTAGTGGCTTGGTACGTCTCTGTCCTGCTAGTACAATGCTCCCGAGGTACACTATTTTGACAGGGAATTTGTGGTGCGACCTGAAATGATGACGTATCTTGTTGTGCTGGCAACGCTGTGAAATCATCAGTTTCGTTTAAATCTTCACCGTCAGTGGTGGCTGGTTGAACCTGATGGTTAGTTTTGTGGAATAACTCCGCCAGGGTGGTGGTGTTCTCAGCTCTTAACCATGGCCCTGAGGCAATGAACTCATGGCCAAAAGGATTCCGAATAAAGAACAAACTACCATGACATACATGAGACTCATGACCAATCAACCCACAACGGTAGCATACATCAGCCAATTTTTCATATCTCAAACTAATCCAAAGATGGGGGAGGTTATTTCTAGGCAGGAAAATACCTGGCATGAGAGGTCGTGAAAGGTCGATTTCGATTTGCATGCGAATAAACCTTTTCCAAGCTCCTCCACCTTCTCCGGCTAAATCAACCTCAATGACCTTTCTAGCTTTCTCCCCTAGTAATCGGAGGTTGTTTGGGGATCTCCATAGCTCGGGGAGACCATGAACCTGTACCCAGAACGCCGAGGATTTGAAGTTGATCTCTTGCCATGTGAGAGAATGATTCCACTGCTTTAAGACTAGGTGTCCTTCTCTAATGGACCATGGCCTTCTTCGGTAAGTGTTTTTCATATCCGCTTCATGTTGGAAGTGAAAGGTGAAGACATTGTTATCAAGGCGGCTCACCCGAATCTGAAAAGTTGGTTTCCATGCTCTGTTTACCACATCGTAGACTATGGTTGTTCCTACAGATTTATGAGAGATAAGCTTCCTTAGTAGGACCCAGGAAGGAGATTTGCAATCATCTTGGTTTGGAGGGAGCTCTAGGCAGGCATCAATCCATGTGCTATTCTTGGTGCGAGCAATGAGCTCTGAGACCTCCATTGTAGGAGCACCGGAGAAAAAGACCGGTTTGTAAATAACAAAACGAAGTAAAGGATAGATGGGGGGTGGAGTCAAGAGGGGAAAGATAATCAAAAGTAAGTGAAGAGGACGGGGACAGGTATAATAGTAGAAACAGTGGTGATACTAGACGGCAAGGTCTACAGTACAGCTTGGTGACAGAGGGATTTTGGAGAGAGAGGAAAAGGTAGGGGTGCTACAGAGAAAGGGAAAGGGTGCTATAGAGAGCACGGAGTTGACTTGGAATCCCCTCTCTTTTTTGCGCTTTTGTGGTAATTTTGTTAGCTATCAAATGGAAAATTGAAGCGGAGTGTAACTTCACAAATATTGAAATACTATTTAATCATATTGATATTTTGCTACAAGCCAACAGATTGATAAATAAGGTTCAGCAAGTTGTTGCGTAAGATGATTGGCAAATGGCAACTAGTAGTGATATGAATCCTGGCTACGAACCCCTTGAGGCCGATTTGTGCATTACAAAATCATGGCAAAGAGATCAAGTCATGGGAGTAACATTTATGGTTCAAACGAAAAAAAAAAAAAAAAAAGTTTATTATCATTCCAAAATGTACTATTGCAATGTTGTCAAACCCACATTTTCACATGGGCATTTTGTCCAAAAGAAGAAGAAGAAGAAGCTAAAACCTCCCTTCTAGCTAATATAATACTTAAAACCAACACTTAATGTCAACTGCCTATCCTAGCACAAAAAACATCTAGCTAATATCAATTGATATGGAGGGATCAAAATTAATACTTAAATACAATTTTTTAGATGTTGTACCTTCTCTATTTAAATTCAACTATGTGACCATATTGATTAATGTAGCTCAAATGTGCTATCTTCCTTTGATGACAATTAAATTCAATTATGTTATTTAATGCAGCCATATTATTGAATTTAATTGAGGAACCTAAAATACATCACACCCTAGACCCCAAAACCCTGAATGCCATTGGGTATTCTTTACCTTTTATGTCACACACAGTGACATGAATTCCATTATCCACAACTTCATTCTTGTTTAGCAATGGCAAGAGAAAGTTTTCCACGTCTAGTTTGTTCAGGGACAGCTTGCTTTGGTCACCCTTTACATCGTTGGATATCAATAGCTTCTCAAAGGACTAAAGCACGCTCCTATGAGGCCATTGACGTTGAGGTGTGGGAATGGTGGAAAATCCGGGGGCTTGTAAGCATAGGCTTTCATGGACAGGCTTATTAACTTTGGTTTTCCTGGAAAACATTAAATGGGTTATGGCATGCTATATTTGCTACATGTTGCTTATGCCTAATTCTTTGGGTTTTGATTTTATGCAAAGCTATGGCAAATTTCTCATCCAGCTTGGAATGCTCTATGTGAAGAAGAATCATGGCGGCTTTGTCTTCCTCATTGAATTTTTCAAGGAAGTCATTGCCATTAACACATTCACTCAACCTTCTTTTCCCCATGATTTATTTTAAAGTATGGAAGTTTATGTGAGGAAAGGAGTAATAGTTTAGTAATGGGATGTAATAATTTGAAGCATAACAGTGGTAGCACATAATCCCTAAATGGCTTGGCTCTCTCACTCTCTTAGGGTAATGAAAAAGGGTTCCTCAAACTTTTATTCAATTTGTTGGTTCACTATTGTATCAAAAAAAACAAATTTGTGACTTCACGAAAAATATTATTCAAATTTTCAATTCGTTTGAACAGTTTGGCTTGGGATGAGGGTAGGGTGTTAAATAATCATTAGAAAAAAAATGTAATTTTCACTTAATTATTATCATAAATCAGAACGGAGTTGGGTTTTGGGTATTTTTCAATCCAACATAAATTTTACATATTGAGAAATCTCCAAACCTAACTAAACTCATGGACCACAGTAGCTCGAAAACAAACCAGCTTGATTTATAGGAAACATGATGGGTTGGGTCAGGTCATTGGGTTGAAACAATTTTGCCAGGCCTAGTAAAAAAAAAATTGGTTTTCATTCTACAATTTAAGCCCCACTTCAAATAAAGAATTACAATTTCATCTAAACTAGTTACAAAAATCAAAATAATGTAAAATAACAAATTTAAACAAAATATATTTTTTTAACTATTAAGTAAGAGCTTGCATTGGATTTACTTGGACTGAAATTTTTGCCAACTCAAAGCTGATCCAAACCAAGTTTCTAAAATAAAAAGCCCAACCCACCCCTTCAACCCATAAAAAACCAACCCTATTTGTTGGTTTAGATTGGGTTGGATCGGCCTCATTGAGTTGGTGGATTTAATCTACATACATCAAAGAAAAATGAACAGAAGAAGTACAAACTCACTGGAACAATAGAAAAAAATTAATAGGGATGTTAATAGTTTGCACATGCTAAATTATATATGACACAGAGAAGAGGAGCAATTCCACCATTGAACCAATAACAATCTTCTAACAGCTTGCCACTAAGGCATCTTGGAGTTCAAACTTTTAAATTTATTACAAAAATTTAGAAAGAAAGTCTTGAGTACTAATTTCTTGAACAATAAACAGAATATCCAAATGACACCTAGAATTGGAGTTCCAAAAAAATAGGATCCTTTTGAAGCAAACAAGGCAAACTCATAATCTTCAGCGTGATTCTGCCACTAGTAAAAAAAAAGAGAGAGAGATATGGTAAATTTTGTCAAGGTACTTCTCATAAAAATTTAAGCTATTACAAAGTGGACTAACAATGTATATATCTAGCATTTCACAGACATAGATAAACTTGTTAGTGAAAAGCAATTTTGTTTTGTTTTGGGGGGTTTAGATGAAAGATAAAAATGAATGCAAGAACCATTCATGAAAAAGGATAAAAAGAAGAATAAAAATAGAGAGAATTGAGAAACATTCCCAAATTACAACTAGATGTAGATCTTTGGGATGTATAGCAACATTGAATGACAAAGAGTAACTTATGAGTTGTGACTAGGTGTACGTTTGGTTCCAAATTAAAAGGCTAGCTTATTTTACTATTCAGCTTATTTTTGTTACTATTCATGGGTCTTACTGCACTTTTTGGTATTATTTATGAGTCCCACTGTACTATTTTAGCTAACTTTTACCTTTATCTACAATACTTCCAGCAAAGAGTTTTCAATTTCAACAAAATAAACAGATCTCAAATAGACCCTAAAAGTACGATGACAAATTCAAATAGATATTGCCAGTTTAGGTAACACAAAATATCAAGTTGCAGTTCTAATCACATATAAAAAGATACAAACAAAATAGTTCAACATGTATTAGTGGGAAATTATGACTTGGATCACTCATTTATCTTCATGAGCTTATGACAACCTAACAATGAGGAATGCAGTAAAAATACAGTTTAAAGCAAAAGATTTGCTACCCAAAAGAAGAACTACTAAAATAGAGAAAAATTAGAAATCTCATTAAGAATTTATATGTAAGTCAAGGATTTTTAACTAGGACTCAAGAACCATAGGTTAATGGCCAAGATGCATCAATAAAGGGAAAATAATTAAATTGTGATTATACATATCATAAAATAAATAAACCTTAATCACATCTCATTCATATAGGAGTTGCGAACTTAAGAGCATAGGGTCCAAAACAGAAATTGATAACTTTTTTTCTTAAATTGATAAAACCACTTTTTCATGCATGATGCATGGGTATAGAAATGGAGAGAGACTGTGCGTCTTCTGGCTATTAGTTTGTGCACCTCTTGGGTACTATGGTTAAGAGTCGGTGCAAAAAGAAAGTACGACCTAACTCCTATGGGCATCTTCCTAGAAACAAGGCACTAGTCCCCTTCCCTTACATGATCTCCTAAATGGGAGGGAACACCTACATAAAGTCAAGAATATATGCTGCTTCTTAAATGGATAGTAGTGTTAGGACATATGTGTTTTCACTTGTTAGGAACATATGTCACTATTTTAAGTAATTCGCTAATCCTTTGACAAAACGCATTTTACTTGTAATTGGGTAGATCTAGGATGTGTTTAAGGCTTCAAGAAACCTCGTTTCAAGTTCAAGTGTTAAAGCCATGCAAGTCTATTAAAGATTTAAGTGCAGAAAGTGCTATTCATTAAAACTCGACAGCTAGCCATCTATCGAGCCTTGATGAGCTGTTCCAGCCCATGGCTTGACAACAACTCGACAGATAGGGTATCTATCAAGATTTATGAAAAACAGAGTTTCAATTCTGTTTTGACTCCAATTCGTGATTGTATGTTTGGGTTTTCTTTTCTCATAACCCTAGACATATAAAAAGATTATTTTAAGGGCCGTCAAAGGTGACATAAGTTGCGCAAGTGTTGAGCAAAGTTTGTTAAAGCAAATTGTGACTAGAGACAAAATTTGCCCTAATTCATCTTTCTTATGAAGAAGTTGCTATATTTGTACACCATAGGGTTTTGTGACTAAAAAACTTCTCAATTTTCATCGTGTGATGAACTGAAAAACTTTGCAGCCAACAACCTTCTCTAGTTGGTGTTTGAAGTTGCGTACTGGGATTTGCGCAATTGGTTAGTCACTTACTGGGAGCCGTGCATTAAAAGGAGAGATTGTCACTACAAAACAAGTCCAATTGGGTATTGGGGTAAGGATTCAACTGTAAGTTGGTATAAGGTACTGAATTCATTTACTTTTAACCGCTTGTTTTGATAATAGTGGATTCTTGAGAGTTGTGACCTTAAATTTACCCATGGGGTTTTACCTTGTGGTTTTCCCTATTTGTAAACAAATCAGTTATGTCAAATTTATTTTCTGTTGCATTTAACTTAGTCGATGATTTGTTTGTGCTACCACGCATACTGTATGTTAATTTGATTAATTAATAAACTCAGCTAATTAATCAATTAATATATCACAATGGGTTAATACGTTTTTGACCTATCAAGTGGTATCAAAGCAGACACAATCTAATTAGGGTTAATCTTTGCTGTGTGATCCATTGACTCCTGTGTGTCATGGATAGAGGACAGTCTCTTATTATACCTCCGTTATTTGATGACACTAACTATGCATACTGAAAAGTACGCATGAGAGCTTTCTTACAGTCTCTAGATAAGAAAGTGTAGCAAGCTGTGGAGATAGGCTGGACTAAGCCGAAGGAAGCACCGGTCAACTGGGATGATGCTAAGATCAAGGCGGCAAACTTCAATAGCAGGGCATTGAATGCTTTGTTCAGTGTAGTCGCTAATGAGGAATTCAAGAAGATGTCCTCCACTGAAACTGCGAAGGAAGCATGGACCATTCTCTAGACAACCTATGAGGGAACAAAGGCTGTTAAGTATTTGAAGCTTCAAAGGCTCACTACTAGCTTCGAAGAGATCAAAATGGAGGAGGATGAGTCATTCGATGAGTTCTATGCTAAGCTCAAGGACATAGTGAACTCAGCCTTTAATCTTGGGGAAACCATTCCTGAACTCAAGATTGTGAGAAAGGTGCTCAGATCTCTACTCAAGAGATTCCATGCAAAAATCACCGTGATTGAGGAATCAAAGGACATTGACAAGATTCCTTTGATAGAGCTAGTTGGTAATGTGCAAACCTATGAGTTAGGTTTAACAAGAATTGGTAAGTTGGGTAAGGGAAAGAGCATGGCATTGAAAGCTAAGAGCAGTGATATTGATGAGTCTTCAGAATATGAAGATTCTAAGATGAAGTCCTACATTATAAGGCAATTCAAGAAGTTCATGAAGAATGCCAATGGGAAGAGCTTCGACAAGAATCGTAGGAAATCTAATTCTTCTTAGTTTAAGAGCCAAGACAAAGGGAAGAAGGATGCTAAGGATGACAGTTAATACACTGTTCCCTCAGGACCAAAGTGTTTTGGGTATCAGGGCTTTGGTCATTTGAAATAAGAGTGCCCTACATATCTCAAAAACCATTCGGAAGAGCAAGACACTAGCTGCTACTTTAAGCGACACCGAGCTTGAAGATGATTCCAACAATGAGGATGATGGAATCTTAAATGCCTTCACTGCCACTGTCAATCCTACTGAGGGGATTGTTGAAGATATGGATGAAGAAGAGGAATTGGTGAATTCCAAATTTGAGAAGATGGATGAACAAGATGACATCCACACAGCCTATGCAAAGTTATACAAGGTCTCAGAAAAGCATGAAAAGTTGTATAGGTTGACCACCAAGAAGCTTTCCACAAAGTTTGATGAAGCCAATCAGACTATTAGAGCACTGAGGTTTAAGAATAACTTCTTGGCTGAGAAGTTCAAGAAGCTTGAGACAGAATTATTCCAAGTCAGAGCTTAGCTGGAAAGGACTTCAAGCGCTAACTCGATGAAATGCTCAGTCTTCAAAAATCTGCTTCCGATCGAATCAGTTTAGGGTATGATTTCTCTTCTCCTAGTATTGCTTCTACTTGTACTACTATTTTTGTTCCTCCTGCTAATAATGTTGAAACAGAGAACAATGATGCTAAAAATGAATTAGCTATTGTGAACATAGATAAGGGTAAGTCTATCTTAGGAGCACCCCCTAAACTTGCTAAGAATGAGACTAAAATCCCTAGGGCTAAGAAGGCTAACTCTCAAAAGCCTAAATAGAAGAAGCAACATCTCTATCATTACTGTGGAGCAGTCGATCATACTCGACCTAATTGCTATAAGTGGTTAGCCACTCAACAGAGCAATGACATGATCGCTGCATCTATCAAAGCTTTTAAAGCTCGACACTTCTCTCGACACCTCTATCTGTCGAGATTTACTAAACTTCTATATATGGGTTTAGCGCGATTCAGACTTCATTTTGCTCGATCTCTCTTGATCTGTCCGTCTCTTTTCACCTCCCAAACTTCCCTCTCTCCCTCCAAACTTCATCCTAAGTTGATTTTCGGCATTAATCAAGTTTCTTATTACTTGGTAAGTGTCTAAATCCTTCATTCTTCATGCATTTCATGCATTAAACCTAGGTTTTGGGTTTTTGAAATTTTTTTGGGGTTTTTCAAAATTGATGACGTTATTGTGAAATTTTTGGGTTGGTTTTTGTGAAAATGCTTTAAAATCTTCATGCATTGCATTCCATGTGCATTATAACTATATTTTCATACATTTAGATGTGTGTTATATATGTAAAAATGCTTATGTGCTAGTAGGTTTGGATTGGGCTGAGCCCATGATGCAATTATCTTTGCACGTCACATGCTTATGCATTTTCATGCATACGTCCTTTACATTCAATATATTTTTATATATTTTAACTGTTTTTGGGACTTTTCTAAGTGTTTCTTTCTTCCCCCTTACTCTCTAGTTTACGTTAGTGTGTCATGGCATTGAAACATAAGTCTGCTCCGTCCCAGAACCCTCTTCGCTCCAAGGCACTTCTTCCTCTGATCCCACCCCCTCTTCTGTTTAGTTCCATGATGAGGATGCCCAAAAGGACTTCTCGGAGAAATTTTCTAAACAAGGCATTCATTCGGAACACCAAGTCATTTTTTCGGACTTCTCCGACACTGACCTACTCATTGTCATTCATAGTCGAGGTTGGGAGTCATTGTGTGGCGTCCCAGTCACCTGTCCATCCGTGCTGATCCAGGAGTTTTACTCCAACATGCATGGACTTGATTCTTCAATACCTCTCTTCATTACTTGCGTTCGAGGTACGTGCATAGTGGTCACACCGGATATTGTATCTGAGGTGCATGGACTTAATTCTTCAGTACCTCTTTTCATTACTTGCGTTCGAGGTACGTGCATAGTGGTCACATCGGATATTGTATCTGAGGTGCTCCATGTCCTGAAGGTAGAGCATCCTAACTACCCGGGTTGTCAGCGTCTGCGGACTGTGTCCAAAGGCAAGATGATTTCTATTTTTTTGTGAGCATCCCGCTGATTAGAGCGATCGTCAGTTTACTCCTTGTTTGACCTTTGCTAAAGGTCCTAGATTCATGAACATAGTTATGACTTTTGTTCTTCATCATCTTTCTCATTATAACTCAATTTTTGCTTTCTTTGTTAGAGCATCTCACTATAGATTTTCCCTCACATTTCATTCTTTCCATCATAGATGTCTATAGGGATACAGTGACCCATGATAAGCTCATCTTTCCTTTAGCTATCACGAGGATCTTACGCCATTTTTTCATTCCCTTCCCCATTTCTGACCACTTTCACGTTATATGTGCCATTGACTACGCTATTGTTAAACATAGCGAGGCGCAGTTTCGTTCGAGGCAGTCTGGTTTGGCAGCTCTTCCCATTCCTTCAGCTCCATCCACCTCCCCTTCCTTTACTTTTGCGAGAGGTGTGACTTTGGATGTGATCATGGCGCAGCTTTAGCACATAGATGCTCGCCTTGATACACTCTCTACTGAGTTGTATCAAGTGAACACCCGTGTCAGCTGTATTGCTAGATGGCAGGCTCGCCTTGGTGACTCTATAGAGTCCCCTCTCCTCCTCCTGTGACACCTAAGGCATTTGAGGACGATGACAACTCCGACGACGATGATGATGATGATGAGGATGGAGATGCTAGCTCTTCCAACTCAAACAAGATGTCTACCTAACACTCTTACCTTTTGTCACTTGTGACAAAAAAGGGGAGTAGTTTTGGTTATGAGAGTAGTCATAGTTAGGGGGAGGGTTAGTATAGGAGATTTTTGTTAGGGGGAGTGTGTACATTGAGGGATGTAGTGAGGACTTGATGTATTTTTTTTCTTTTCTTTCTATTTTTGATACATCATATCGTGTATATTGTGGTCTTGTGACCGTTTTGACATATATTGTACTTAAATTCCTTTTATATTGATGTATGTTTTTTTCACCTATCTCTCCATGTGTTGTTTCTTTTCATTCTTTATACACATGTTTCTTATAAGTTGTATGCAATCTATTATTTCTGTTTCACACTAAGATGCCGTGATGAGTTTTGTTTAAAGTGTTTTCAGAAATACAGGTTGTCAAAGTCTTTCTTGCCATAGACTCTTTTCTTGCAAAGTTTTTCAAGAGTTTGTGTTAGGATAGATTTTATTGTATTCAACAAGTGAATATGAGTTGAGTGATTTATGACTTTTCTCATATGTTCATTTGTTTGTTATGTTTTTATCACGGATTGCCAAAGGGGGAAATTGTTAGGACATATGTGTTTTCATTTGTTAGGAACATATGTCACTATTTTATGTAATTGGCTAATCTTTTGACAAAACGCACTTTACTTGTAATTGGGTAAATCTAGGATGTGCTTAATACTTCAAGAAACCTCATTTCAAGTTCAAGTATTAAAGCCATGCAAGTCTGTTCAAGATTCAAATTGCACAAGTGTTGAGCAAAGTTTGTTTAAGCAAATTGTGACCGGAGACAGAATTTGCTCCAATTTAATTTGGGTGACGCTCTCTCTTCCTTCCCCATCCACGAGGGCAATTATCTTTCTTGTGGAGAAGTTGTTGCGTTTGTACACTATAGGGTTTTGTGATCAAGGAGCTTCTCGATCTTCATCATGTCATGAACTAAAGAACTTTGCAGCCAACAACCTTTTCTAGTTGGTGTTTGAAGTCGCGTACTAGGATCCGCGCAATTGGTTAGTCACATACTGGGAGCTGTACATTAAAAGGAGAGATTGTCACTACAGAACAAGTCCAATTGGCTATTGGGGTAAGGGTTCAATTATAGGTTAGTATAAGGTGTTGGGGACATATTTTTATGTAATTGGCATATCCTTTGACAAAATGTACTTTACTTGTATTCGGGTAAATCTAAGTAGGTTCAAGATGATCATTACAAGTGGTTAAATTGAAGACATGAAGACTACTCAAGAACTGTTCAAGAAAAGTGCAATCTGCAAGTCTCGATACCTGCTTAATAGAAGCTCGTTCTATCAAGATTCATTAAAGCTCAACAGGTTCCTCGATCAATCGAGCTTACGGATTTTTAGATTATAGCCAAGCAATGTTTTTATTCTAAAAGACTATTTGTTTATGAGTTTATACAATCCTTATAGGACTAGGAAAGCCTAAGGTTTGTGTAAACCTATTTGGAATAGGAGAGCGCATTAAACTCCTATATAAAGGAGGTGGAAAAAGAAAAACCTAACCCTAGAGAGCTTCATAAGGTTTTTTTTTGAAACCCTAGCCTCCTTCTACAGAAGAAAGAGTTTTTGCTGCGTTTCTTGTACACCTTTGGGTTCTGTAACCAAGCAAAGTACCTTGCACCAATATTGAAGATCTTATTGGTATTTCTATGTGAAGCTGCTGCAAATCAACTACAACAATCAAAGGGTTGCTGTGGAGTTAGTCACGTACTGGGATTTGTGCAAAGGAGTAAGTCACGTACTGGGATCCACGCATCAGATTGATTAGTCACGTACTTGGGAGCCGTGCATCAGAAAGGGGAACTATCACTACAGAACAAGTCCAATTGGGTATTGGGGTAAGGGTTCAACTGTAGGTTGGTAAGGTACTTGGATTCCTTTACTTGTAACCACTTGTTGTGATAATAGTGGAGTTTTGGGAGTGGTGACCTGAAAATCACCCGATGGAGTTTTTGCCGTTAGGTTTTCCCCATTCATAAATAAATCACTGTGTTATTTATTTTCCGTTGCATATTTAGTTTATTGTTGATTTGTTTGTGCTACCACGCGTTTGTATGATAAATTGATTAATTAACAACTTGACTAATTAATTAATTAATTTCTATCACAACGGGTCATTCAGTTTGTGGCCTATCATAAGGTACTAGGATTCCTTTACTTGTAACCACTTGTTTTGATAATAGTGGATTCTCAGGAGTGGTGACCTTAAATTCACCCGGTGGGTTTTTGCCTCGATGGTTTTCCCCATTCGTAAACAAATCACCTATGTTAAATTTATTTTCTGCTGCATTTAACTTAGTTGGTGATTTGTTTGTGCTACCACGCATATTGTATGTTAATTTGATTAATTAATAAATTTGGCTAATTAATCAATTAATATATCACAAGGGGTCAATACGCTTTTGGCCTACCTTTCATTAAGCCTTTTCCGACTCCATGCTTAGCCGGGGTAACCGTCTTCATCCCTTCCGCCTCCAGCCCCACGACGGTATCTGAAGGAATCTTGGGCTTCTTGGGTACACGGTCTTGTTTGGTTGAAGTTTTCCTCTTAGTGGACGGGTTGTTTGGGCCCGTCCCTTTTGGCACCTGACTACCGTACTCTACCTTCTTGGCAGCCTATGCCTTAATCATAGCTCTCCTCTTGGCAGCATCCATTTCTGTAAAGGACGACGGACGAAATTAGCTATATGGTAAGGAAATCCAAAAATTCAAACAAGTGTTAGTAACGGACTTACGTTGGCACACTCAAATGTCGTATCTAATGGCCTCAGGGGTAGGCTTTGGTCCATCATAATACCAATTAAGAGTGTTTAACGTAACTAATTTAGCCCAAGTCCTCTCCTTCAGCTTGGTCTTATTAAAAATACTTTCTAGGAAGCTCCACTGCTCAAGAGTAATCTGTGGACGCCATTGAACTGCATAAAGAGAACGGTTAAAGAAAATGGGAAAAATGAAAACCGAACAATTGAAAGGACTCATGCATTAAGACAAATGCATACCAGACGAATTCAATATGCCCCAAGTTGTGTCGACAGGCATAAACTCTGTGTCCCCTGGACAGCCCATCCATTCATTCCCCTCTAGGAAGAAATAACGACTCTTCCAGTTCCTATTGGAGTCTAGGGTCTTGTACATAAGCCTCAACAACGGGCTCCTAGGTGCAAAGCTATACATGCCCCTTGATTTATCTATCTCATTTGGATGGTAACAGTTAAGGAATTCTCGTACCGTTAACCTCTTAGTGCCATCCGACATAATCCCATACAGGACCTCCACTGTTAGGAGGACCTTTTAGGTATTTGGAGATACCTAGTTGACGGACAGGCCTAAGTGTTGAAGTAGCTCACGATGAAGGGAACTCAAGGGAAACTTGAGCCCAGCCTTCAACATCTGCTCATATACTCCGGCACCTTCCAAACCTTCATAATAACATTTCTCTGATTTGTAGAGCAGACGAACGGAAATGTTATCTGGTATTTGAAAATGGGCTCTAAATGTTTTGAAGTGTCTTTCTTTAATTGAGGAAGTGAAGTGATTTACTAACCACTCGGGTAGCATGACGAACTGCCTAAGTCCATCAAGACCCACAACGGACTGAATTTGGAGGTCATTATTTTCTGGTCCGTCATTAGAACCCTCTTCATCACTCACTTTCAAACCCTCATTCCTTGAGGATGGAGAAGAAGCAGACGGGCTCCTCTCGTCACTCTGACTATCATGGTCTTCGTGACTTGACGGGTACACTTCCTCATAGCCCGCCCCATCACGGACAAATAACTAGTGACTTGACGCAATAGACAAGACTTATGTGTGACAGTTAATCCTAAGACTCTGATGTGTCTGTAGTGGATGACGGTAATGCAAATTTAAAGTATAAAAAGAAGAAATTTTATAAGTGGAAGGAGAGAAATACTCATCAAAATAGTAAGACGGACTGAGAAGGGCTACAGCAACGGGTAAAACGGCTGGACGGTCTCGTCTGTCTAGCAAGGATGATAGATGTGTTCTGATCGTAGATTTCAGCAGAAAAGTAAAAAATGAGAGGGAGGAGGGTTGGTTTATATAGAGAGATAGCACGGAAGGCAAAGCGACACTTCGATCCAAGAGAATGGCCATTCAACGAACGCCACGTGTCCTGTACAATAAATGATTTCAGGCCAGCCTAACAAGTTTAAGGATCTCGATCGAACTGTGACCCCACAGGTCCTTCCACTCAAATATTACGAACCCATAGGGTGAAGGGGGCAACTGAAGAGGAAAAATTAAACATGATGGAACCGTCTCGACGGACTTGACGTAGGAAGAATGTACTCGCATTGGATGGACCACGTTAGGACGGGCGTAGCATGGATAGATCGAGCAGCCATGTGGCATCCAACTCATTATCATGTAGTCTCCAAGGAACCTTAAATGGTAAATATTTGTGACACATGATTAGCCCTGATTCATAGAGTCCCAACACAAATGGAATTCCGATACAACTAGAATTCTAGAATATACGTGTATTAATGAGTATCTTCCTTATAAGGAAAAGACTTGTTCCGCAAGTCTTGAAGTTTGGCCCTATGTAACTATAAAAACCCAAAGACCCTCAAGAAAAAGGTACGCATAATTTACCCCTCTCTAGCACTCTAGAATTGTGAGAATAGTTCTAACTTGACCTTTGGAGAGTGTTTGGCCGGCACTACACTGGTGCTCTCTCTTAGGTCTTCTCTTTTTGTTGTGCAGGTCTTGCTTCGAGTGTGCGAGGACTATGTGGCTCATTGGTGATTTTTCGGCATCATCAACTATGATCCAGAAAATCAATAAGCACCATTATAAAATTGTCACGCTAGTGTTGAAGAACAAAGTGATATTTAAAGGGTGATTACCCAATAATTTTTGCACTTTTCCAATCTTCAAACCCGAGTGCAATCGAACAAGTGCACATATACCTAAAGTGGTTACTAAGGAAATGAATGATTGGCTAGTTAGAGTATCCAAATTGGGGGAGTTATAAATTTAACTATTTGACACCACAAAAATCTATTTTATCTATTTTACCTTCTTATTTTACAAAATGCTCAATATCAATGTTTTTATTTTAACTTTCAACATAATAAAATAATATAAAAAACACAATAAAAGAGAAAAATGGACAAAGCTGGGAGAAAGTTCCTGTTTTTTATTTTTAATTATTGCTATGACACAATGGCAACTCTACATTAAGCTTAAGGTGTTTCCAGAAACACCCTGAACTGAAAAAAAAAAAATTATATATAATAATTAAATTTTTTTATTTGTTTACCCTTTAAAAAAAATTAAGAACACCCTCAAAAAAAATTAGAAACACCCTCAAATAAATAAATAAATATTTATTCTACTTTCAAGCAAGAAAAAAAAAATTATTGTAACAGTGCAAGCTCACAAAAAGCCCAACAATATTATTGGCACTTTAAAAGGCCATAAAAAGAATTTATGGATCTAATCTATAAAAGAAAATTTAGCAAGCCCAATAAATTTAGCACAACAACATAAATTAAAAAAATAGTAAAGCTAAAGAAAATTTATCCCAATCAACCAAATTTTATCAAAAACAAATAGTCCAGCCTTTCAAAATTTAAAACAAAACTAATCTACCATTCCATCAAAGATTAAAAAAAAAAAAACACACAAACAAACAAATAAAACCTTAAGCCTAACCAAGAGACTCAGCGGCTAATGGTTGAAGTAAAGCAGTGAAGGGAGAGGCAGCAACAGCATGGTAGCAGCAGAGCCGCCAGCCCCGCCCCTAGCCCAAACTCACCAGATCTGGTATATCTCTCTCTCTCTCTCTCTCTCTCTCTCTCTCTCTCTCTCTCATGAGCAAGTGAGCAACGAGCACAAAAAAAAAAAAAAATCTCTTAAACTGTCTGATACAAAAGACAGAGAGAGAGAGAGTTCTTTCTCTTTTTAAGAGTCTTAAACAATGACTTAAAGAAAATAGTAGAAGTGTCTAGAGTCTGGTGGGTGGATTGATATCCTCCATTCTTCCCACGTGTTGTGCTCTATGAGTTGAATTTTGTCTTCTTCTTCTTCTTTTTTTTTTTTTTTTTTTCTTTTTGTGCTTATATGAATAGCAGATTTTTAAATGGTAAATAGTTATGTTTGCCTGTTAGTGTCTGTTTTTTTAGAGTAAAAATTGAATTTGTTTGAAACTTTGAAATTAATTGGGAGTTGAGATATAATAAAGTTAGTGAATTGTAGTGTTGTGTTGTGTACAAAGTGCAACAATGATTTTTTTTTTTTTTTTTTTTCTTGTATGTGCATTTATTTTTTTGTTCAATCCTTGTTGATGGTTTATTAAGAATTTATCAGAGAACAACTTATTAGATTAAAATTAAAAACTTTTTATTAGAGGCATGAGGCTTGTCTGTTGAGTGGGATTGGGGTAGATGGGCACATTGGGCCAGTAGAATATTTGAATTAGGGGAAGTAAATGCACAGAGAATGTGTGCTAGTGCAACTAATAAATAATAATTTAATTAACCAATATATTATAAAAGACAAACAAATTAAATTATATTAGGATAAACAATTAATAATTTTATAATTAATAAAACAACAATATAACAAATTATTAGATTGTGTAATTTATGCTTCTTAAGAAACATCCTAAAAAAAATTCTTGGAGTCGTCACTGCTGTGACATGGCTTGTTTTGGATTATTACTGCGCATTTGTATATTTATTAGAAAAAATATGACAGGCCCAAACAATTGACCCTTTTAATTAGTGTTCAATAGCCATCATCATATTATATTGAGAAAGATGTCACGGTCTACACCAACGTTGAGTTGTTGAGACGGCATTTAGCAATAATCTCCTATATTTTTTCTTTTTTGGAGGCATCAGTAAGTAATTGTCATTGGACATTGGCTCTTGGCTTTTTCAAATAAGAATTGGGATTTGATCCCCAGTCTTTGTTGGGTTGCTAATGAGACTGAACTGGCAATGATGTAGTAGGCGAGTCCCTCATATTTCTTTCTTATTGCCTTCTATTATTTTATTTTATTTTATTAAAGAAAAGACCAAAATAAATTGTTGTTCTCTAAACTTTTAACTCATGAGTCATTTAGTCCCTAAAGTTGTGATAACTATTAGTCGCTAATAAACTCGAAGTGATAGTTTTGAGTCTTTAAAAAACTTAATTTAAGTGATCCATTTTAGTTCTTAATGAAGTTATAGTGATCGCATTTAGTCCCTATGGAGAGATGACATATTAGTCTCTACTCTCTACTTTGACCATGTCATTCAAGGGACTAAAAAGTAAAAACAATTACTTCAAAATTTAGGTATTAAAATCACTCATGCTAAATTTTAGGGACCAACAATATATTTAAGCCTTAAAAAATAGAAAAAAAAGGGCTGAATGGCAAATTATCTATCATGTCATAAGCAACACAAAGGAAAAGCATTGGACATCTAGGTTTGAAGTAAGCATATGTTGAAGAGCACGAACAGGCAATAAGTGGCAATATTTACCAATGCCAAAACAGGGAACCATATAAAAAAGAATTGGTATAAGTAATAACGTTCATCTATAATATATGCTAACCATGAAGAGGAAAGGGAAATCACTAGTAAAAAAGATTTGCAACTGTTAAGGCAGTATACCATATCTTAATTTGCAAATACTAAGAATTTGGGACAGGAGATTTAACTAATGAAAGAAACAAATTTCAGCTCCAAAACAGAAAAGGAATCAAATAAATGTCTTAGTTCAAGGCTTAGGATTTATGATTTTAGACACACTGACTTTGAATGACAACCACCCAATTGTATCAGGGCTACTGAGATGATCCAGCTATTTCTTACCACGGTGTAGTAAGTATTCAATGTAGAGGAAAATTTCCTAATCTACTTGCTTGGAATTACGCAGAACTCAGCTGACACAATTGATTGAATCATACATCGATCTTCAGCAGATTTGGAACAAGCTGCATTCAAATTCCCTCTATATAGTCAAAAGTACTTGCTTCTGCATTCAGAAAGCCTTGGGTTTTGTGTTGTTGGCATATATATTAGATTGATTAGGCATAGATCCACACCAGGGACCCGAAAGAAAAACCCATCCACTGTCTGCATCCAATCTCCACCACATCTCTCTCATAGATCCGATTTCCTGCCCTGAAAAGATTTTTGGATGTTTGGATATATATATATTTTTTGGTATATTTTTTTGCTGATGTGGATTTTTAGATAATCAAAATGCTGAGGTATTATATTTTAATATTATTTTAGAAGCCATGTAAGCTTTAATTATGCCAACTATGCACACCGTTTGTCATGTAAGTATTTTCCATCAGTGAGTTAACGGTAAAAACCAAATTGACTGCAAATTGAAAATAACAAGTACTAAATTAATTGCTACCAAAATGTAAGGATTAAATTGACTAACTCTAAAATGTAGGACCAAAATAATATTTTTGCCTTTTATTTTTGATAATTGGTTTAAAAAGTAAAGAAAAATGCATGAAGCACTTGATAAATACGGGCTCAAATGAGCCTTCATTATTGAACTCATTTTTCAAAATAGAGCAGTTATTGAAGATAAATAAATAAAAAATATATACACTCTTAACTTAGGTTGAAAAGGCTGAATCTTATTAGAGCAATTCACATCAGCCTCTTAATTTTTTTGGTTTAGCTATCTATTTGTTTTGTGCATATACATTCGTCTCAATACTATATCACAATTTCAATTAAATATATTTTTTTAATTCATAATTTTAATCCCAAAACCCACAACCACCCGATACAACCACATCAATTAGCACAACCACATCCAATCATCGCACACAACCACCGGATTACGGTGTCTTTGTTTTTCCCATGTTGATGCAGTTCTTCAGTATATCCACTAGCTAGTGATTGCTGCAAATCCACAAGACCCAAACCAGTTTGCCATATGATAGGACTAACAGATGGTGTTACATAATAGACAAATGGCACTCACTTTGGGTTTGGCAGTTACTTGTTTACCCTTTTTTTTTTTTTTTTGGTCTCTGATTTTTTGCAATTAATTAATATAACTTTTAGTTTTTTCAGAAATAAAATAACATTTTAAATTTTTGTCACACATTTAATATAAAAATTACCAAAAACTATATAATTTGATAAAAAAAAGCTGTAGGGAAAATGGAAACATCAATATCTAGAAGTTTTTTCCACTGTCTTTATTATTTGAGATTGAGTTGAGTAAACCTTATAATTAACTAGCCCAACCACTTTCTTCTTCTTCATTTTATTATTATTATTATTTTCAGTTGGTTTTCCCTCTCGTTTCCTTCATCATCTCGCTTTCACATTCATGAGTAGTTGTCGTTTTTGTTTTTTTTTTTCAAAAAATATTTATATTATTGCTGTGACATGGGTTTTCTTGGATAATTGCTCCACCACAATTTAATTTTTTATAAGAAAAAAGAAGACAGGCCACTTGTTTTGACCATTTTAAGATTCAGTGTTCAATAGCAATCATCATCGTATTATATTGAGAAAGATGTCATAGTTTTCACCCATGTGAGTAATTGTCATTGGTTCTTGGCCTTTTCAATTAAAGAATTGGGGTTTCATCACTTGGACTGTATGATTGATTTTGAATCTCTTTAATCAGATCAATGTTTTGTAACTCTACCAAAAATTACTCTTTACCGGTCCAAAATAAATCCAGCACTCTAATTCCCTTTTTTTAGACTCTCTAATCGAATGCTGAATTAAGCATTTGAGAAATATATGAAAAATGTTACTATATTTTTGCTTACGAAATTATCCAAATAACTATATCATATCTGTATATATTATTATTCTATGATATGTTTCCATTTTCATAATTTATGCTGAATTTTCAATTTTTTTTAAAGACACTGAATTATATCTGTCCATATACCTAATAGGCTTTATCTATAGTTCTATACCATAATTGCTGTGATTGGATTAGGAATATTTCCTTTTTTTTATTAAAAAAAAAAAAACTATTTTGTTCTTTTCTTAATGGTAATGAATTTTTCTTTTTTTAGAATCATTAATGGGAATGTAAGTAAATGAATGAAAGAGATCACCTTTTATTTATTTTGAAGGATAATGATTTTATAATTTTATTTATATGGAAACATATATAAGATCATTGCCCCTACAAACGGACAAGTTGTGGAGGCATGTTTTCCATCCAACCCTCATGCCGTCTACACCCAAAACTAATAATCCATTTGGATTGAGGGAGAGAGATGGAGAGTAAAGTAGAGTAAAATAAAATTGGCTCAAAATTAGCTTTATTTTCAACTAACTCTTCTTTACTCTACTCCCTTCCACTCTCCCGTTCAATCCAAATAGGCCCTAAATTTGAGAGACTCATTGCAACTTTATTAAATACTTTTGGACCCAAACAATTATTGCAGTTCCAGTTGGTAAGCTTAGAACAACTTCTATAAGATGTTCAACTAGATGTCTAGACCACACTTTTAATGTGTCGCAAAATTTGTAAATATTAATATTAATTATTTACATTGACATTGTTTTGAAATTATTTGAGAATCTAAACTTTGCGTATATTTTTTTTAAATCGTCTTTTTTCATCACTTAAAATAGTGTTATTAAAATGTGATTTCAACTTACCCGGATAAAACTCAAGTAAAATTGAGCAAAAATAGTGTTTACAATTGAAGGTGAGAAAGAATTACAAATAGGGAGAATTGCAAATGAGAAATATCAATACCTAGAAGCTTTGTCTACTATCTTCAATTGAAATTTGAGTTGAAACTCAGCCTTATCTAGTTGGATTTTTCTTAAGTGTTTTTCAGTTGGATTTTCCCTCTCATTTCCTTCTTCTTCTTCTTCTTCTTCTTCTTCTTGTCACAACACGGCTTAATTTTATTTTCAAATGGGATGTCTTCACATTCACAAGTTGTCTGTTTTTTTATTTTTAACTAGCCGTGAACCTGCGCGTTGCGCATGATAATTGTTTTTATGGTGGTTTTATTAAAAAAGTTTATACAATTTAAACTAATTTAATAAAGATTAATGTATTTTGTAATTATATTTTTATTTATTATAAGAATAATCATAAATGTAATATAAGAACAATCATAAATCATAAATTTAATAATTTTTGTCGTACTAAAATGAAAAAAAAAATACAATTTTTCTTAGAAATTCAAAAGGCAAGTAAATGAAAATATTTTTTTTTAATAAAAGTTATTTATAACATTTTGTGAATCATTAAAAAGAATATAAAATTTGGAAATTATTCTTTTAGTTTTAAACAAACTTTCTCAAACTTATTTTTTCTGCCTACAATCCAAAACACTGAAAAAAGTAACTAAAAAAATTAATAAAACTTAACTATGATTAATTTGACCAATTAGGAAAACAATTTGTTGTTTATAATCTACTAAGGTTATTTTCTTTGCAGAAATTGTAATTTCGTCCACCCAAAATATATTATCAAATAAAAATTATTAGAAAAATCTAAGAATTAAATTTCTATATATGCATTGTTATAAAATAATAATAATAATTAAATTAAAATTGTGAAAGATAAAATTTGTCTCTCATCAAAAAATTTTTGTTTAGCCAACCTTTGCTTTTCTCTAAATAAATGGCATTATAGAGTATTTCTAATACTATTAAGAGTACTTTATCCACCACAAAGGATTAAAAAATAAACAAAATTTATTAAAGTCTTATAGTTTAACATCTAAATTGAGCACTATAAAAATCATGCTATCAAATTATAATGACTACCAAATTAAATTATTCATATCATGTTATGTAGTAGAATAATATTATATTTTTATATTTAATCCTTTATAACGCAATAGAATAACATTTAACAATCAAAGAGAGGAAAAAAAAAAACAAAAAAAAAAATTGAATCACATTAACCTAAAGTAGATTAAAGAATATAAAAAATTATCAACCTAAAGCAAAGATGCAAGAAAAATAAAAAATAAAAATCCACTCAAAAATTTTGTGTATGAGAGAGAGAGAGAGAGAGAGAGAAACTTTTTTTTTTTTTTTTTTGTAAGGGAAAAGTATGCATAAAATGAAATAGATAGTGACAAATTTATAGTAAGAGAGTGTGAATAAGAAAAGACAAAAATATAGGAAGATGAAAGAAAAGATGAAGAATGATATTAATGTAGAGGGTAGTAAGAAGATGAGAATGTGAGGGAAGGAGAAAGGTTGGAGAAGTAGTGGGAAGATGAAAAGGTAAGGGAGGGAGAAAGGTTGGAGAGGTGTAAATATGAAATAAAAAAAATATTAAAAATAATTATAAGAAAATGGATAGAAAAAAGATTATGAGGTGGACGCTAACGTGACTTAACGTGAGTGCAACAACATTAAACGCTACACTTCAGCTTTTAGTAATATATAGATATAGATTATTGCTGTGACATGGCTTGTTTTGGATTATTACTGCACATTTGTATATTTATTAGAGAAAAATATGATGGGCCCAAACAATTGACCCTTTTAATTAGTGTTCAATAGCCATCATCATATTATATTGAGAAAGATGTCACCGTCTACACCAACGTTGAGTTGTTGAGACGGCATGTAGCAATAATCTCCTATATTTTTTTCTCTTTTGGAGGCATTAGTAAGTAAAAGTCTGTTTGGATACCGCTTATTTTGCTGAAATTGAAAATTTATTGCTGAAAGTACTATAAATAAAGATAAAAATTAGTTGAAATAGTATAGCGGGCTCATGAATAATATCAAAAAGTGCAGTGAAACCCATGAATAGTAGTAAAAATAAGCTAAATAGTAAAATAATTTTAATTTTTCATTGGTATCCAAACACACAATAATTGTCATTGGTCATTGGCTCTTGGCTTTTTCAAATAAGAATTGGGATTTGATCACCCGTCTTAGTTGGGTTGCTAATGAGAGTGAACTGGCAATGATGTTGTTGGAGAGTCCCTCATATCTCTTTCTTATTGCCTTCTATTATTTTATTTTATTGTTTCTAAAAAAAGACCAAAATAAATTGTTGGTCTCTAAACTTTAAACTCATGAGTCATTTTAGTCCCTAGTTGCGATAACTATTAGTCGCTAGTAAACTTGAAGTGATAGTTTTGAGTCCTTAAAAAACTTTTAAGTGATCCATTTTAGTTCCTAATAAGGTTAAGGTAATCGTGTTTAGTCCCTATGGAGAGATGACATATTAGTCTCTACTCTCCACTTTGGCCACGTCATCCAAGGAACTAAAAAGTAAAAACAATTACTTCAAAATTTAGGTACTAAAGTCACTCATGCTAAATTTTAGGGACCAGCAATATATTTAAGCCTTAAAAAATAGAAAAAAAGGGCTGAATGGCAAATTGCCTATCATGTCATAAGCAACACAAAGGAAAAGCATTGGACATCTAGGTTTGAAGTAAGCATATGTTGAAGAGCACGAACAGGCAATAAGTGGCAATATTTACCAATGCCAAAACAGGGAACCATATAAAAAAGAATTGGTATAAGTAATAACGTTCATCTATAATATATGCTAACCATGAAGAGGAAAGGGAAATCACTAGTAAAAAATATTTGCCACTGTTGAAGCAGTATACCATATCTTAATTTACAAATACAAAGAATTTGGGCAGGAGATTTAACTAATGAAAGAAACAAATTTCAGCTCCAAAACAGAATAGGAATCAAATAAATGTCTTAGTTCAAGGCTTGGGATTTATGATTTTAGACACACTGACTTTGAATGACAACCACCCAATTGTATCAGGGCTCCTGAGCTGATCCGGTTATTTCTTACCACGGTGAAGTACACATTGTAGAGGAAAATTTCCCAATCTACTGCTTGCTTGGAATTACGCAGAACTCAGCTGACACAATTGATTGAATCTTACATCGATTTTCAGCAGATTTGGAACAAGCTGCATTCAAATTCCCTCCATATAGTCTAAAGTACTTGCTTCTGCATTTCAGAAAGCCTTGGACCATCGGAGGCTCCCATAGCATCTCATTAAGTATGCAATTAGATATGCTTTCTGAACAGCAAGAAAAGGAACCTATGAACTTCCTACACCCACACCCCATGGCTTATAAAGTTTAAACAAAAATAACCATAAATACATTTTAAGGAAAACAAGAAGGAAAGCATATTTGTAAGAAAAGAAAAGAGACATCTTACTTCTTACTAACAAAATGATTACCAAAAAGGAAAGAGATGCGTTTGATAGAGGAGAAAAACTACACAAAGTGGCTGTTATATTAGTATATGCACATGCAACACTGAATAATAAAATGGTAACTTATGAGGCATGACTAAGAATATGATTACAAATTCAAATAGAGATTGCTAACTTAAGGAACACACAGTATCAAGTTGCAGTTCTGATCGCATAATAGAAGACTCAAAACAAAATTGTTCCAAAATGTATTAGTTTGATATTATGACTTTGAGCACTAATTTCTCATCATGGGCAGACAACCTAACAATGAGGAATGTAGTAAAAATACAGTTTAAAGCAAGAGACTTGCTACCCAAAAGAAGAACTGGAAAAAAAACAGAGGAAAAAAAAGGGAAATCTCATTAAGAATTTATATGTAAGTCAAAGATTTTTAATGAGGACTCGAACCATAGATTATTGGTCAAAGACATAAAGGGAAGAAATTAAAATATGATTATACTAATCAATAAGTAAATAAGCCTTAATCACATCTCATTTAAACAAGGCACTAGTCCCCCATACTTAAATCTCCTAAAAAGTAAAAACAACCATGTCTCAGCTTCGGGAGGGGAATACCTGTGAGGAAAATATGAGGGACAACATGTATAAAGTCGACAAATTTATTTCTGAACTTACATGTGCTTCTCAAATGGCTAGAAGCATGTACAAGGGAATCAATGAAAAGACACGGTAAGCATGTACCAAACTATTATTAATCAAATTTTCTCACGATGACTAGTTGTCAAATTATACAAGAAGCAAAGTAAGCAATTGGAAGTTTGAAACACAGATATTTATGTGTATAAAAAAATAGAGCAAATATGTGGCTTATTAAAACAGACCAATACATGTTCCAAACTACAAATAAGACATCATATCCAACCAAATCTAAGAAACCTGTGTACATACAATTGAAAATCATATGCAAGCTTAGGATAATCAACATGCATGAAAGACATGTAATGAAAAATCCGGCAAAAGTCCTGGGGTTACATAAGTCACCATCTTATATCTTCCAATCACACAACGTCCACAGAGAACTTTCCTCAAACATATCGTGGGTTTTACCTACCCACATACAGAACACACCTACAAACATACTAGCATTCATGCATACACTGATACATACCTAAATACAAATATGAAAAACAGCATTTTGAGTCAGACCCAGAACTTGGTGTGTTTATGCCAAGTTTTTTTTGAAGGATATAAGATAAAAATGAATGAAATAACCATTCATGAAAGAAGATAAAAAGAAGAAGAAAAACGCAGAATTGAGAAGCTACCTTCACAAAACATTATGAAATACTACCAGAGCCAGTAGATCTTTGGGATGTATCGCACCTTCGAAAAATCCACGCTACGGATGTGATTTTTGAGTTCTGTAGAGCAAGATC